>NC_136059.1:1247363414-1247610914 GCF_964261635.1 Lissotriton helveticus | reverse complement strand
TGGATATTAGATCTTACGCCAGTTTTGATTTTGGTTTTTACTTTATGCATGATCCTTGTTCCAAATGATTAAAGGATAAATGCTCTTGTGTTTGTTTAGATATCTCCTTTAACCAAAGATGATGCTGGGGAGTATGAGTGCCATGCACAGAATTCCAGAGGCGAGGCAGCTGCTTCAGCAAAAATTGTTGTCGTTAGCCACCTGCAGCAAATTCCACTGAAACCAGGTGAGTAATCCATCAAAGAAATGTGGATTTTAAAGAAGGAACGTATGGATGCTCTCAAACTTTTACAGGTTCAAGGGTACATGTTCTTTAAGTGGCGCTTGACACCATCTTTTGTGCTTCCGGTCCCCAAACCAATTCTATTTCATCAATGCCGTTCTGCTGGCTCCACGGATTAATCTCTAGCCCCGTTGCATTACCGATGCTAGGCTGCTTGACACTAAAGATCTGCCTTTAGGACTCCTCCTTGTTTGCAGTATGATTTGTCTCACCTTGTCATTTACTTTTATAACCATTGTAAACGACACCCGATGTGCATGCACTGGCAAATGTGATTATACAGTCTATTGAGCTTCTCAATAAACAGAGTTAAATAAATAAAGATCTGCCTTTAGAGCTTAAAGTTGCACCAGACTTCCCCAAATGTATGTATGCCACCAGCGGTCCATTTCACCTCTGCTGCACACCTTTTTGCACCTTACCACAATTTTCTGATTATCTGATTCACATTTGTAGATTTTTTTTATTTTTTGTCCCGTTACCTTTAACCACACCTCACTTTCTCTCTTCCCTACTATGTCACTACTGCACTTGTAGAAACAATATCCCAAAAATGGCTGTATCTTATTGTTTTGTCATCTTTCCTGTGTTCTGTTTGGACCTTTGCTCAGCTGAAGCCCTTATTAATTTATTTGTGTCCATAAGGAGATAGGTCTATATACGTGGTAAAGGCTAGACCTTATTATATAGAAAACACAGAGAATGCCTAAACCACACTTTCTTCAAAAACAAACCTTTCAAGGAATGGAAAAATATTTATTCAATCCAAACCTGGCAAAATGATTTATTGCCAATTATTTTATATTTCATCAAAAGATACTTATATATTTAAACAACAGAAAAAAACAATGTGCATTGAAATCCTAAACACTTTTCAACATACAAGTATAAACAATATTATGGCGACATCAAACATCATACAAAAAACTCAATACATTACATAAAACCACAAACAAATGAACAAACATTCAATGAATAAAGGAATCTGATATATGGGGAATATTGTCAAATAAATGACAGTAGTCTGATATTTTACTGGACTCGTAAGTCCTAGTTATTATCAGTAATGAAGTTGTATTCCACCAAAACTGCCGACGCGTTTCAAGGCCAGGACGAGTGTCCCTGGTCTCTCATCAGGGCTTTTAATGTTTGTATCAGGCTCTTTATACAGGGAGGAGGAGGTATATGCATCAATTTCTTAGGGCACCGGGGGCTTTAACCCCTTTAGAGCTTGTAAATAAACCTCCCCAGTGCTGCGCTGTCCATTGGAACTAGTGCTGAATGGACGTCCAACGGTCGTGCGCAGCACTGGGGAGGTAGTGGCCGTGACGACCGTTGGCCGACGGCAGCAATTAAGGGGTTAATGGTATTGTTTAAAACTGTCATTTATTTGACAATATTCCCCATATATCAGATTCCTTTATTCATTGAATGTTTGTTCATTTGTTTGTGGTTTTATGTAATGTATTGACTTTTTTTGTATGATGTTTGATGTCGCCATAATATTGTTTATACTTGTATGTTGAAAAGTGTTTAGGATTTCAATGCACAGTGTTTTTTTCTGTTGTTTAAATATATAAGTATCTTTTGATGAAATATAAAATAATTGGCAATAAATCATTTTGCCAGGTTTGGATTGAATAAATATTGTTCCATTCCTTGAAAGGTTTGTTTTTGAAGAAAGTGTGGTTTAGGCATTCTCTGTGTTTTCCTTATTACATTTCTTGGCTTTTCCAAATATCATCCTTTGTCATCCTCCTGCTGCTACGGGCAACAACTGTCAATATTCCCTCCCAGCAAAATGCAAATATGAGGTACTACACACCCTCTTTATTGCAAAATAATTATTTGGTGTCTGTAGTCCTATGGCCCTACAGTGGCATTTGCCCCAAAGAGGCCATCGCTGGAAAGGAGTGAATCTCTCCTTCCCAATGACACAGGTCTGGTTTGTTTTGCCGGCAGAGTTAATGCACAAAAACATTTGTGAAACTCCTAGTAATTGAATGGTTCCAAAATCCTTGTGATCGAAAAATCTGAGATAGTGGACTAAGGCAATTCCAGGGTATTCAACCCTCCTACCATGATCAATAACCCACCAGAACCGCATGGAACGGTTTGGAAGAGCAGTTATATTTACAGAACAAGAAGCAACTACTACTAATAAGTTTAGTGTGCTCGTTTTGGCCCCCAAGATAATGTTCTGTTTTTCATTTCATGTGGCCCTCTGGTCAAAAAATAAATAAAAAAAACACGCATGACCCAGAGATTTTGTTGATCACAATTCCGCGCAATCGATAACAACTGTGGGATTTAATTTGCCATGCTTGTGGTGCCCCAAACTTCATCCTGAAAGCCTTTCCTGAGATGTAAAGGTTTTATCCAATGTGTGGAGATGTGTTTTGCTTTTTAGGTCTCCCCTGGCGATAGCAGCGCATGCGCTGCTCTTGCCATGCGAGTGCCTTTTGCAATCGATTCTCTGAAAGCCTTACATGCACGTGTAGGGATGGACAAAGATGGCTGCTCTCGCCATTTGTCCAAACCCAACAGCATGCGCGTGTACGTACGGACAGTCCGACGCCATCTTGTGGCAATAGCTTTCTATTGTCATGGCAACCAAGCTTATCAGAAGCTTCGTCATGCTGCCTTGTTTTTATAGCGCAAACTTCACCCGAAGGTATCGAGTATCAGAGCGCTTCTATTACTCCTTGCCGCACCGAATATTTTTCTTTGTCATCTCTTCTCTGCGTTTCTCTTTCTTTCTATTATCTTTCATTTGGTCTGTGTTTAACTCTTTCCTCTCCCTTCTCCGTACCCCTCTCTGCCGTATAGTGGCTTCCTCCCTGGCTTCTTCTCTATTAATTATATGTAATATATAATTTTTTTTCACTTTGTGTTCGCCTAGCTTTCTTCTTCATCGCTCTCTTTCACTCGAGTGTTTTTAGCTACACACTTTCATGCCTACTTTCGGGGGCACTCTCTTCTTTTCTCCTCAACAGAATCAACCGCAGCTGCGAACAAGGCGCATGCGAACCCCACCAACTGCACCTTCAGTGCCCCTGAGCACTAAAAGATGCACCTGGGGTATCTGTGAGCACCAACTGCCCTTGCAGTGCATGTAAACACCCATAACTGCAACCGAGGCACCTTTTAGAACAGTGAGCCCCTAAGACACCAGTGTCCCTCCTGTGAACACCACGTACCGAGGCACTGGCAAGCACCACTTTACTCCACCTGCAGTGCCTTGCATGCGCCAATAGTGCCTAGAGTGCTTGCAAGCATCACCCACTACAATGAATACCACCGAAGGTAAACCCCAGCCCAATAACTGGAGGACCTTTGGGCGCCACTAGTCGCACCTCTTTTACCTACAACCACTGACCACTGCACCTGCTGCACCCGTGAGCGCCAGCAAATGCATTTGTGGCATATGTGTCAGTGAAAGGAACGATAAATGTTTCCTAGTGCTTCCTTAAACCATGATTCTACGTCTGTTGCGGCTACACGTAGCAAGTCATGAGTATGTCCACGTGACCGCATTGGAGATTAATTCCCCTCATTTTCACGAGTTGATTCATGTGACCCTATGTGAATTTAAATGCGACATTCCGTCCGTTCTCAGGCAGAGGTTTTTTTTAAGCACGTAGTTTGTGGTAGGAGCAGGGCTTTAAGTGGGATGAAAAAGCTGTGAGGTCTCTCCAAGAAGCGTGGCCGATGTAATTAAGGGCGTAGCTTAAAAACACCTACGCTAAATGTGTGTTTTTCATTGCTTGCCGTCCAACTGGTGTTTTCATGCTCCCGTCATTGCAACCAGATATAAAATGCAAGTAACATTACACCTGCAACAAGCCAGGACTATTACTTTGTTAATGGGTGTTAGTTGCATAAGATAAATAAGCAACAAGTATGGCTTCGTTGTATAGATTATTGAAAATGCTCCAGTTCTGAAATGATGAGACTGAAAGAACAGTTTCTTTGAAGTTACATCAAAGCAGTGGAGGGTGGGACTGCTACAAAGCTAAGATTGTTTTTCCACCCAAGAGTGAGGGCAAAAAATGGAGAGCCCGAAATGGAGCTCTCTTTGCACCTTTTTAGAATTGCCAGCGCTGACCACCGGCAGGACCTGGCTCACTTAAAGCCCTGGGTAGGAGATACAAACAAGCATTAAAAATGCAATAGGTCTTGCCTTTCATTAAGTTAAAGCCATTTGCTTTGCTATACAATACCATTAGCAAAGCAAATGGCTTTAACTTAATCAAAGGCGAGACCTATTGGATTTTCAATGCTGGTTAGACTTGCTTGGCTTTAGCACGATATGTGTAGGGTACTCGGAAGAATTTGTACGCTGGCCACATGCTCTCAAATAAACCAGGCAGTCCTTGTGACCTGTGAGCAGCCCAGGCATCACGGATTGCCCCCAATAAATCCATTAGTTATCTGGTTTCAACGGATCCGATTTAATATGGTCCCACTAAGAAGTGGAACACACAAGTTTCTCAAAATCTCAACGTTGGTTTCCTCCATCAAAAGTGCACTATATCCGCTGCGAAGTGTTTTTTCCAAAGAATATGTGCATCTTCAACCCCACCTTATGGTACTCTTAGGTCCATATTTACTTTAGGTTTTTACTGGGATAAACTTGTGTATAAAATGAAAGTTAACCCTCATGCTGCACCCAAATCTATTTGAGCCAACTTCTCTTAATATATGCAAGGGGACATGTCTGGGGGCAAGTCAGCACAAAAGCCATAGGTTTCTGAAGTTTGTCTAAATGTTGAAATTTAACTAGAAGGTGCAACCAGAGTACAAATCCTGGGCTAGAAACTGCTGGCTCAACTTTGCATCATTGCGCAAGGCTGAGTGTCATGCAGAACAGCCAGATTTAGCATGAGCGGTGCAGATGACATCATTAGCAGTCTACTCATTAAATTCTGGTGCTGCATTGCCTCCAGTGCTTCATTTTAGCCAGTGGTTGTGGGTGCCCTGCACCGGCACTTTGTCAACACTGGCTCTTATGACAACCTGCCACACGGTGGCGCTGTTTGTCTTTTTTTAGGAGCACAGAAGCAATTGTTTAATAATTAAATATGAATTAAAATCACATATACCTGTCACCCAAAACTACAAGACTAGCTTGGGCGGCACAAAATATTCATTTTAATATACATTCAAAGTCTGAATCGCCAAACTTGTACAAGTGTAAAAGCTAGTAGTGATAGTACTGTCATTGGCAGCACTAGTGGGAGCAATAGGTGGTGCAAACTGCAGTGGCACCTTTTCAAATTAAACGTTGATTGTATCCTGTCCTTTTTGTAACGGAGTCCTGCTATTTGTCACCAGACACTAAGTCTGGGTCATAGTATAGAGATCGCACCTTTTGTCATGTATTTTTTTTCTCCTAGAAATACACCAAGGTCTGATCCCAGCAGTATTTAATTAAGGAATGTCCAACTGAATCTCAGAATTAACTCCAGCAAAAATGTAACCTTTCTTACAAACTGATTGAACAAATGAACCACTGGATGTTGCAAAACAAACTCAGTCTAAACCCTGAAAATACCTAATTCCTGATACTTTTACCCTCTAATCCCTTCTCTTAAATGGAAGGCTGATTTGGCATTCCTCAGTCTTCTAAGAATATCAACCTAATATGGTCAAAACAGACAAATTAGTGGGGGTCCTCGATGATAAGAAGCTATATGGAACAAGTTAATTATCTTCACTAACGTTCTTTTTGGTAGACTATCTAGCTACGATTCCTCTCAGTATAAATATTTTCCAGGCATCAGACTGGATCCGGAAACATTTCAGCAGGACCGCAGCGCACAGTTCTGCTCTGGAAAGGACATGCAGAGTCTATATAGGCACCACCCTTGCACGCTGACATCAGTTGCTTTTGAGGCTGTCCACGCACGCTCCCAGATGCAGAGTCCCGAGATCAACTTAGTTTGCCAACGTGCAGAATCCTAGACTTGGGCTTATTTATGGACAGAATTTAATCACAGAACATAAAGGATGGGAGGTTCGGTGAGGAACCTGTGGCTATAGTCTCTACCTAAAAAAGCGTTATCAAAGGTAAGTAGCTTTTTGTGCGGATGGAGACTGCTAGCCGCAGATTCCTCACCTTTTGGATAGATACCAAAGCAGTACCAATTTGGAGGCAGGTCTGTGAATGGACTTAAACCAGAAAGTGTTGCAGGACTGCGATGGCATAATGTCCCTCTCGGCGAAAAGGACTGTCCAGACAATAGTGCTTTGGGAAAGTATGGAGGAACACCCATGGACTCTGCATGCTAATGCAGTGGAAGCAATTTTAGCCCTGAAAGAATGAGCATGCAGTACTTCCAGAGACTGCTTTTTGGCCAATGCAGAGAAGATATTAATGCATAGCATGACCCAGCCGGAGATGGCGCTCTTCTGCACTGCCTTGGCTTTTTTGCTCCAGAAAACCCCACAAAGAACTGATTAACCATATTGTGTTTTTTGGTATGATCAATGTAAAACTAGAGCACTCTTGGGATACAAGAGATTGAGCTAATGGCAGTTGACGATGTGGAAAACCCCTACCAAAGCAGCAGAGGGGCTGAAACTGAGTGCTGATGTGGAGCCGCAGTTAAGCCCGGAGAGCGTGCTCTCAGCCCTCGAGGGCTTTAAGGACAGCAGGACTAACTGCCTTGTCCCCGAACAGACAGGAACCATCAAATGGCATGGCACCAAACTAAAAGAAACAAAAACAAGATGATAAATAGAATGTTTGCATTAATCTAAGCCACTGGCAATCTCTCAGGGCTGCATAGTTTTTCGCTCACCGTGCCACTTAAGTTTGGACCCAGCTATATTCAAATCAGTCTTGACCCTGCTCCAGTGGGAACAGTCCAGTCTGAATTGCTAGACCCAGCCCTCCCTCAAATGGAACACAAGGAACCCAGGACTGGGTTCACCCTTCTTAGTGCTCATCAGCCAAGTATAGTTTGTTTCCAGTAGCACAGGACCCAAGTATGGATATACCAGTCACACATACGGCAACAAACAAGGTGATGCATGTAACGCTTTCATTAATCTCAGCCACTGGCAATCAATCACTTAGGCCACATCCTAATCCATTGTTTTTCGCCCACTATGCCACCCTAGTTTGGACCCAGCCATGTGGAAATCAGTCTTGACCCTGCTCCAATGGGGATAGTCCAGGGCAAATTGCCTGGACAGGTCTTTCCTGAACTGGAACAGAAACCGCCCAGGACTGGTTTCGCACTTATTCAAACCCACCAGAATGGTGTAGTTTTATTGAGGTGGCACAGTTAACACAGGGCAACAAAAGCAAGGTGATGGATGGAATATCCAGCAAACTGGACTTGACATGCCCGAAAAAACTGCGGTCCCCATTCAAGCATGTCTACAGATGGCCACACTGGTGCCGATGACTCCTCCCATAGAATCAGTTGTATTTAGCCCACAAGGAATTGTGAACTTGGCTGCATCTTGCATAGCCTAGGAAAGGAAAGCACAAGCCTCTTCATGAACAATTGGAAGGATCTGAGCCACAACAGACAAGGGTGTAGTGGCCTAGAAGACAAGTCGCATTCACTGACCACAAGGTGAGAGTGGAGGATGAAAAGATTTGCTGCAAAAAGTGCTAATACGTTTTGACTCCGTCAGGGGAAATATTGAGGAACCCATTTGGATTCACTTTACTTGCCGAGGCATGCACCCTCAGACTTTCAGGGGTGTGACGCCGAGTAAGCAAAGTCGGGTGCCCGGGTACAGGATGGTGGTGATGGGCAATCTGGCAGCTGTCCGGGGTTACCGTGCAGAACTTAGCCCAAGTACCTAAAATATCTCAGAAGAGGTCTGACCAGGTTAAAGACTAATACATTGGTCTTAACCTGCATACATGGGAGCTGGAATTCAAGCATCTCAGCAAGCTTCTGCATCACCACAGCAAATTATGCCCTTGCAGGGCAATTTCATCACTGATGTCACAGAGACTATTCTCAGAATCCGTGGCAAAGGTATTGAGGAGAAACTGGTCCCTAGTACGGGGCAAAGGGACAATATCCAATAGATTGCTAGATTGGGAGGAATAAACAACATCAAAATGTGGACTCAATCGAAGTTGGCGGGGCGCTGTCCCAGAGTCGGTCAGTACTGTGGAATGGCTGTCCTCCGGCACTGGTGAAATCAGATCCTGCTCCAATGTAGGACATGGTTTAGGGAAGATGTTTAGTACTGAAGCTGGTCGGAGCCAGTGTCCAACTGGCGTCGAGGGAGGTCATACTAGCAACAATCCAAGAGAAGGGCCACTAAGCTTCTAGGGGTTTGGAGGTGTGACTGTGGCAGCACAAATAAGCGCATTAATAAGTACATTTTTGCCTCCTGAAATTCCTTAAGATGTAGGGGAGTTGCTCAAGGCCGAGCAAACTTGGACTGGCGTGGGGTGGAAATCAAGACCAGGCTCTGCAAAACAACTTTGGGAGTAAGCCCAGCAGGCTCTTCGATGCCCACGCTCCCTCTCAGTGGATTTGGAGCATTGAGAGAGTGTCAAGTCCCGCTTGGACTTACTCAACTTATCTGAAGACTTAGACCTCGACTTGTCAGGGGAACGGCTTAAAGCGCAGGACTGGGATCCCCCCTGTGACTTTGACCAATGCAGAATATTCCAGTGTCTGGCTATGAAAAGCTATGCCTTGCGCTCAAGCATGACTTGAGGGGGCATTTGCATGCAGTCCCCTCAGGCCACGGAGTGGTGATGACTCCAGGCAGATGATGTGGGGGATCAGTGCCAGACATTTGTCGGTGACAGTCCCACAAGGCTTAAACCCCTGTTAATGTGTTACGGGACTGGTCCCTTGCACACCAGAAAGCAATTTGTTGAAAATACTTGGAAAAAAGTTGACCCTAATAGACCAGGAGTACCTCTGGATCAATTTCTGTTGGTACAGGAATATAAGGAACTGAAGCGCGCATAGGTGGTGTCTATAAAAGGTGTGTGCACGTCACTTCAACTGCAGAGTGCCGTACACGCAAAGCCACTGGCGCCACCTGCTTGCATGCAGGGGTACTGCTTTGAAAATTTCCAGATACAGTCTGACACCTGGGGATTATTCTAAGGTGAGGAATCGGAGGTTAGAAGTCTCTATCAAAAATGCCAGTTTCATTAAAAATAGTTTCTTAAAATCTCGAATAGCTAGAATTCTGGCTATCACAGACAGTCTTACCAACCAATAGAGAGACATTATTGTGAATAACTAACTGCATTCTAAATCCGGTAATTCACTGCTATGATTAAGCAATAGTTCATAGCAGAACCTGTAACACACACTGTTCCTAATTACTAAAGAAATTCCAGCTTGCTCTGGCTGGACTCTGCGACAGCCTGTCAGAGCCGCGCTGGAGAACTGGAAGCACCACTTTAGGAGAATAAAGGGATCGCGCAGAGTGTGGTGAGGAGTGGGTGACATGAGCATTTTTTTTTATTTTTTTTTTACATTTGGGATTGAAAAGAGTCCACATTATGTACAGATGCTCCATTACTCGTCTTCCCCCTGCATAGCAGTTACAAGCAGGGGTAGGCTACTTTGGGGACTATGTATAACAAATTGAAAAGTACATTGTATCACCTAGCATTGTCTCAAAATTATCAATCAGGAACCTATATAATTATAGATGTGTAACAGTGGCTTACATAGATGTTTTTAACTAAGGGGTTGTGAGTGATATGGAATAGAAGAGAGCGAAGCACGAGTTGTCGGATGTCACCAATATCACCGAGGTGAAGAAAAAAAAACCTGCAATCAACTTTTTACCCATCTCTAATTATATATGTTTCTGGTTAATAATCTCGAGAACATGCTAGACGATTTACTTTTCAAGACGGCCAAGTATGGAGAACTGCGTTTCTATATGTTTTAGTGGTGTCGGGCGTTTCATTTTGGGATTATTAATTGCTTTGCAATTCATTTGAGTAATTCATTTGGTGTGCGTATTTTTTTCATTTGTTTTTGCAATTAGATCGGACAAATTAAATTTTATTTAATTTTGTATTTTCGTTTTCAGCGTCTTGATGGCAGTGTCGTGTTATCTTCTGGAATGCATTTTCATTGTTCCTGGATGCTTAATTGCATTATGTATTACACACAGAGGATCCCCATGAATTTCACCACCACTTTCTTTTTATCATTCCCTGCTCCTCTTTACCTTAACTCCATTTATTTCCTCTAACCCTTAGACCTATTCATTATCATTTCACGTTAGTTTTACTTTCTTTAAAATATAAATTTAACTAACCTGCTGTATGTGTATCCAGTTCAGCAAGTGATAAATTGTTGTGTTGTTAGCCACAGGCAACGTTAAAATGTGACAATGGGATTGTTAAACAAAGTGAAGATTAGATCGAGTCGCATCTGCACTTAAAAGAAAATTATTTTGCTACATGTAGCTCGCTATGATACCAATAATGCCCTGAAGATGATGATGTTTGAAGATATAATGAGCACGGGACTAGTGTCACCCATGAGCATAGCCCCACTCAGACTACGTGTGGTGTATTCTGCTATCCTCCTGCTTAGGGGCGGGAAATGTTGTGTAACAATAGAAGACACCAATTACTTTCTTGTGCTATGCCAAAGCAAGTGCCAATACAATGCAACATGAATGCTTGAAATATTTACTAATGAGCCCTTCCATCTTGGAGAAATAACCCAAAATGAGCATTATTCTTAAAATCATGTGAAAGTAGTTTCCTTTGTTGTACACAATACCTCATGAAAGTATATTTTGTTGAATCGACCGGCCATGGGGTAGTTAAGTGTTATCGGCTCTAATACAAAATAATAATAAACATTGGAGTGGAATAAGGAAACACACCATGGCAGATGTTTTTTTTAAAGGATCCAGCAATAGTGAGCGTGGGACTGATTTGTCATCTTTTGTCTCTCAACAGATCAAGATGCAGAGTTGTGAAGACACACTGGATATTGCAGTTTGGTTAACTCAATCTGCCAGTCTACTGCTGGACCCTCTTTGCTTTCTTTCCTCTTTACAACAGCACCATTTATTTCAGCTTGCACAAATTATGTCGCAATAAAATACACGAAGAGTTTCTGTAGACACTTATGTCAAGAAAACTTTATTTACTATATACAGAAAATCACAAGTGCCATTAAAACACTTAGCAGAAAAAAAGACAGTAAAATCGGTCTCCTAACAACCCATAAATTACATAGTAATTTCCCAGTCTTTTTCAGTAACCGAGCGCTGGATAAGTAATATGATGAAGCAGGGGTAATACAGCTCCTCAACATGCTGGCCTTGCTATGAAGACATCATACGAGGAGCTATGCTCATCGACATCAACTCTTGGAACAGGAGTTTGCAGGCGTAGGGCATTCGTACCAAGGAAATCTGAAACAGAGGAGACATTAAAAATAATTACTACTTTGTAGAAATCACTACTTAAAGCAGTTGGGGAGGTGATAGTGAATCCAGAAACGAAACGGTGCCCACAGCAGTCAAACAAGAAAAACTTTACAACAAGCAGATATAACTTTTTAATCAGAACACAATCAGCAGCAACACTAGGAATACAGAGTTGCCATTTCGATCTGAAACAGTCACATAGCCAACACCATCCAACCAAAGCAGAGGAGAGCAATGGCACACTGTTCGGCAGGTCAGAAGAATCTACGGTGATCAAGTCCAAATGACTAGCAGTTCGTGAATGGAGTCTTCAAGTTTTACTGCACTTAATTCTCAGTATTTCCAATGAAAAGAAAGCCAAAAATGGACTCAAGAAAACAAAAGGCATCAATCGCCATGGCATGACCACTGGATCCTGGCATATATAATTTTTAGATTTTTAATGTGTTGAACTTTGTCAAGCTTCTTTAAACAGAAACAAGGTAGCTTTGTAACCTTGATGTATGTGTCCTTTTTAACTATGAATATGGATAACCCAATAATAATAACCCTAAATAAGTGGGCATTATGGTACACAATACGAAAAAATAAATATAAAATACAAGTTGACTTGTGAATGGTGTGTCAGACAAATATTCAAGCTGCGCTCAGTTAATCATTATGCGAAGGCAACAATCTGCCATGGTTCCAGGACTTTTCACTGCAAGAATTTTAATGACACATGCAAATGCCAGCGATTTATCAACTGTGCAATTATAAGGTATTTGCCCTCTCCCTCACTAACTACTTAACTGTTTTAAACTTCCTCTAACACAAATGCTTCGATTGTTTTGGGAGAAGTAGCAATGTGGTCTCCTGGTTTCTTATGAGGATTTTTTTATCTGAGGAGTATCCACCATCCCCTCTTCCCCCATTCGCTTTATTTTTGTTTTATTAAAAGGGGGCTACCATCTTATTTTTTGAGTAATGTAGTATGTTGTAGCAGTTGTGTATCAAGAGGTTCACCAGCCACAAAGTGCAGGCGGCGCAGACAATGCATATTTTCTGCCATGAACATATCCATATTTTAATAATAGAAAGTGGAGTTTTTATTTTTTTAGGTAATGTAAAAATAAAGTTCCTTAGATTAAATAAAACAAACCATATCAAGGTCTTTCTTCTAATTTAACAAAGTACTTATTGGGCGAGTTTAACCATAGTAAAAGCCATACATCTCATTTCATCGTTTTTTTCTCATCCTAGAACTCCAGATATATTTAGAATTCTGCACAGCAACCATTCCTGGTCTCAACGGCTGGAGAGTGGTGTACAGAAGCAGAGCTAAAGCAGTCTATGGGCGGTCAGCAAGCAATGACCATTCAACAAGAACATAGTCACTCCAAATTTGAGACAGAAGAGATGGTCTGCAGCCATCTTCTGGAGATAAATCCAGAAGGGAGAGCCTTCTAAATGTAGGGATGATCATAAAAGCATGCATTACTCAGAGGGAGAGTCCATTTTAGGATGTAGACCTGAAATTTGTTCGTTTTGTAAAGCCTGCAGTAAGATTCAGAAAGTACTTTCTGCATACCAAATTTTAACCGCAAAATGATAAAAAAAAAAACAATAATAACAATTTAAAACTGATAAAGGGGATACACATGTAGACATTCTTGACTCGAGCTGGGAAAAATTCGTGGCAAATTCAGTTGAAACTACCAACTGAAGTTGCAGAAAAACTACTGAAGTGCCCCAACGAGTTTAAAATGCTCTAGTTAGCAGTGATTTACCCAATAAGCTGAATCTGAAAACATTTAAACTGTTAACGGCTTCATCTTTTTTACATAGACATGTTGGATATACAACTGGAGTCACATTATCGGATGCGATCTTCTAACATAACAGCCTACAACATACCTGTGTTTTGTTCCGGCATCCTCTGCATTCATACGTGTGAGTCCTAGTGTTGGCTATGGACATTAATCCACACAGGTTGCACACATGGACTTGGTATGGGTCTGAAGCTTCAAAAAGTCGTTCCCTCAGGAACTGTGCTGCTCCATGAGCAATCTGACAATCACGCTCCATCTCTCCAAAACGAAGACCGCCATCACTAAAGCACAGAACAGACAGTTTAAAATTTGAGAAAGCACCAGGCGATAAGAACTCCATATCAGTGTAGAACTACCGACATTTGAAAATATTGGAAATAAAACCATATTGTGAGGCTTAATCTAGTAACATAAGTTATCAATACAAAGGGAAATAACAATGGTTTCATGTACAGACGTTTAGACAAGACTATGGCACCAAGAGAAACGTACACAACACATTAGGCAGTACTGTAATACCAATTAAATGGGGTGTTAATGGAAGTGCTCGCCCACAAATTGTGATCTCAGATGTTCCCGAGGCAAGAGAGAAACTGGAAAACATACACAACCATGTGATTCAGAGTGACAAAGAAATGCGGTGCTTCATTCCAATAGCAATACAAAAGGGTTCTGTGAAACTTCTTCAGAAACATGAATTGCCTGCGAGACGTTACACTGGCAAGCTATGGGAGTGAGAAGGAACATTCTAGATGTAAGCTCTGACTGAGCTATGACACTGCCCAACAGAGCACACCCCAAAACGCTAGTTTCAATGACTACAAACTTGCCTCACATTGAGCAACGTAACCTAAGCAACAAGGCAACCAACCCCCTCTAGGGAAACCCACCAGAATCAAAAATAGAAGTTAGCTAAAACTGGAAATTCTATTATTAAATATAAAACGGAGATGTAGGAAAATGATACATGAGGTCAAAGGAAATGATGAAAAATAAACATCCGTTCTTCATTTTGCAATTAAAGTAGATTGAAATGCCACATGTTTACTCTAGGATTTGTGTAGTATCCACTAAAAGCCACTGGAGTGACTCTGGCCAAAATGTTTCTAGAATTTAGAGGGTCTATCTTCTTACTTCCCCAGGATAGTAATATAGATAATATGCCTGGTGGTCACCTTATTTCGCCCTCACTTCCCCACCCCCAACCCTTTATGAAACACTCTCGTCTCTCCCAACGCAAAATACTACTATGCAGCCTTGCCCCTTCAGATAAATTCCTACCTAATCTGGAGTTAACCCTCGGAGGTTACCTTACATGCAGGCCGGTGATAAATTGTGACTTACAGACTTAAATGTGGCAAATTCATACTTAACGATAATCTCTGACCATTCATTGAGGGACTGGGTTTACAATGTCTTATGTTTTTTTATGGAGCTTGACCACCTACGGACAGGCAGGGTCATTAAAAGGGGAGAGACGTCTGTTACTTCCAGCCCAATACACCTTAAGCTCAATAACCACAAAGTGGTTCTCAGGCAGAGAATACTCAATATTTCAAAAACATAAAAAATAGAGGAGCAAGTTATTGATTGTGGACCAGATCTCATTAGACTACCCTATCAAAACGACTTTAATTTTGGTTCATTAGCTGCTACCAAAGTTTTAACAGTATGTAAGGCAATGAAACTTCGAATGGTGGGAATACTCAGCGGGCCCAGTCCACAGAAATGAGCAGGGTTTCCTGGCTCACTAACGGAAGATCTTAGTGCAATTGTTTGAGGTATTATGGGTAACAAGCCAGTCCAAAACAATACAGGTAAGAAATAAAGAAAGCACACAATAAGTAAACATAAAAAAAGGTTTACAAATATTAAAAGAGAGATAGGGGGAAAAACTTTACAAAGTTACTTAAAGCAGACAGTCAAAGGATACACGTAAAAGCACCACTGAATCCAGGAGCATTAAGCTTAGGGTCACAGTAACCTGGAGTAGAAAACTGATCTTTTGTTGCAGTTGTCCCCCAACACCCCCCCCACACACACACACACACACACACACACACACACACACATACACTTTAGTCCCTGTTTTTAGCTACTAGGTGCTGATTTTTGACTCACAGCGCACTGAGGCCTGCTAACCAGACCTCACTGCCAGTGCTCCTTCCCTAAACAAGGCGTTATCTAATTGTGGTACAATTGACAAAGGACACAAGCACCCCTGTAAGTCCCTAGTATATGGTACCCTGGGTACCTAGGGCATTGGTGTTAAAGCGGGGCCCTAAGAGATGCAGAATATCTTAAGCCACCCTAAGGTAGCCATATACAAATTCAACAGACTGCCATTGCAGGCTGCGTGATATGGTGCAAACCATGAGTGAAGACATGACACTTGTGTGTCATGCCAAAGCCATTGCATCTAATGTATGCAAGTCACCCCCTACAGCAGCCTTAAGTCAGGGTGCATTATATTTTATGTAAGAACATATCTGCACGAGTCTAGTTCTATTACTAGATAGTGCAAGAGAGCAGGGAAGCCAACTTAAGGTATGTACTGGTCAAAACGAGTCCCTCGGCAGCATAATGGCATCATTGAAACACATGATGTTTGGTATCAAACACCTCGTATTAATAAACCCACACTGATTCCATTGATGGATCTATTAATACTTGCATCCAGAGGGTACCTTAAAACGTACCCCCAAACCCTACTAGCCTTCTAGTGTGCTGGAAGATTGGTCCAGTCCAGCCTACCACCACAGACTAGTTTCTAACCCCCCCTAGAAAGTCAGAGCTCTAGTTTCAGAGGACAGAAACAATGCCAGTTCTGGGGAGAGGTGTTATCACCTCCTTTCCCAGGAAGGCTGATAGATCAGCATATAAAGGCATGAGGCTTCAAAGGCATCTGTCACCTTTGATATATGACCTAAATCTGCCTAGACACGGCAGATGTCATCCCCTGCACTGGGCCATCTGGCATCAAGACAGGCAGGAAAATTAGCTATGCAGGAGGTGTGCTGCACTGCCAGGCTGGACACACCGCTAGGGTGAACAGCCTGAAGTAAACACAAATTTAGAAGTTCCACCATCTTGTTTGTGGGGGAATTCGGAATTATGGGACATGGTCATCTAGGGGGTGTCGGGACCCCACGGGTAAGTAGCCCATTGGCTAATACCTCTTACTCCCATGAACATCTCTAAATTGCGAATTTAAGGGAATCCCCTGATACCAGGGCTTCAGATTTCGAAGGAGGCAAAGGAAGGAGTGGACAAAGAAGACTACTGACCCAAGAAAAGAAGAGCACTTGCCTGCTAGCTGCACCCGACCCTCGTGGAACAACTGACTTGTTCAGCCACTGTGCAGACTTCAAAAAACACGGAGGGCTGCCAGTGCTTCGTCAATTGCGAATGAAACTCCCTTAGAGTAAAGGAGTTACTACCCTGCAGCCACAGACACGCAAGAAGCGGTTCACCGACCTGCTGCTCACAGGAACTCCTGACGCAGCAGCCACCCAGGAAGAAGTAACAGTGCTCCTACAGGTCAGAGCCATCCTCCCTCCAAGTGTGGGGATGCCAGGACTGACCAAAGCCACATAGTACCAACTACCGGGGGTACTGGACCCCTTGCAATCAAGGCTTGTTGTGTCCAGTCCGGACACCAAAGCAGAGGAAGACAGACCTGCACATAGAGGGACTTCAGGGACAGTAAAACCCACATTGAGAGTGGCCCAGTTGTCATGTTTGCTGCTTCTCTGCAGAACAAAGACAAAGAAGCAGGTCTTCAGCCACCACCACCCGACGGGAAACAGCGTTTACAACGCTGTCATTACATCATGCTACCATTACAACGCGGTCTTTACAACGACTCCGTTGTTAGTACGCGATGCATTTACATCGCAAGTCATTACAACGACTTGCACTAGAGGGCGTTGAGGTATTGGAAATGAATTCCAACACCTACCCTACTCTTGCGCAAACTGGAGTAGGAATAGTAATTAATAATATTTCTAAGTCCAGCGCGCCCCCTAGTGTAAGTTGTTATAATGACTTGCGATGTAAATGCATTGCGCACTAACAACGTGGTCGTTGTAACGACCGAGTTGTAAAAGCATGCGAGGTGATGCATTGAGACATAATGAGCCATATTCCCACCAGACACTTAAAAGTACCTATGCACCCGCACCCCACATCCAGACTCCAAGGGAGGTGACGGTGCCAACGAGGTCCACAGACCCACGCCCGCCCTTGGGTCTACCCAGACTGGACTTCTAATCGCTGCCTGCAGCCTCTTTCTACATGCCCCCCTCCAATTGCAAGTGACTTTAGCACCAAATCGGACGCCAAAAGACAACAGCCAGAGGAGAAGTAGACCAACGGAGTCTCTAAGTGCCAGAGGACCTCACAGGTTGAGCCACCATGGGTGTAAACAAATATTTTTAACTTGCAAACTAGAATCCACTGGTAGGCGATCTTAAATAAATCCTAAAAAGCACCCCAATCTCGATCAGATTTATAGAGCTCATGTTCCTAGTAGCACAAATTCATCCAATAGCTCTCTGACGTCTAAAATCCAGGCCAGCACTGGGACAGAGTCGAATAGATAGGGGGTGATTTAAGTTTGTGACTTGTTTCCACTACAGGGAGTAATGTCTAGTCACATGTTGTGAACTTGAATAAAAACCTATTGAAACTTTAAATCCAACACAGCGTCATCTTTGGGGCGAAGGAGCTCTCCTTTAGCCTCCATTTCCATTCGCCACCCACCAGTTCATCCATCACTTGAAAACTCCAAAGACTATCGAACGTCTGCAGGCATCCAATACCAAATATACCAAAGACTTTCATAAATAGTCCGAGTAGGACTACTCAATCCGAGTGAAGAAATGCATCCTATTTAAGTCATACTTATTACTGAATGAAGAATCATTAGTGTCTGAATGGAACCAAAACGGACATCTTGATGACCAGAGTTTCACACCAGCATCATTCTCTTGGCCTCAGGAATTATGGCCAGAAACTTAAGCTGATTATGTCTGGATTACTTGAGCTCAGCATACACATGGGTATCAAAAATGAAATTAGGAGAATCCCAACCAGGCCATGCTTTAATGTAAACAGGTGAGAGCACATTATCTGCACTGAAAAGAAATCCAGTGGCGTAAAGAATGCAGTTCGAAATGCATGTACTCCCTAAAGAGCTTTAAATCAAATATGCAGCGTAGTAACAGAAATCAGCACTCCATTAAATCCTTTCCCAAGTCTCCGCTTGTCATCCAAAGTCAACCACAGGAACTATAGGGGCAAGTCCATCAATGTCCTTTGCTCAGGTATTTCGAACGCCCTACATCAAAACCCTTAAGTTATCTATCTTACATCGGTCCTTTAAAGCCATGATTACAAAAACTGACAGCCAAGATAATTTGTGTCAGCAACAACAAATGCGTCAGACCACAACAAAAGAAAGCATCTGTCTCACAAAGCCCCTTCTGCAGTCTAGAGCACAACATTTCCACCAGACTCCTGAATCTTGCGAAGTGGCACGACGACAACATGTTGGCATTTTACAAAACAAAACGCTCTACTTACCGGGATCTCCCCTCCATAGGTTGCCTGTTGAGTATCTGAATTGGCCCCCGGGCACGTGAGTGAATTTTGTCATCCACCATGTGCTTTAAACGCTGGTAGTAAGTGGGACCAACAAACATCTGTGATGTAATTTTGCGACCAGTAAATCCATTGTAAAGAACCTAAACAAAAGTGAAGGAAACGTGATAAATCTTTCATAAAAACAATGTTAAATCAATCTCCCAAAACCAGCAGGTCACACATGCTCATGTATCAAACTAAAGGCAGTATTCAGCGATGACTGGATGTCACGTAGCATTGCATGTCTAAAGTATCCTTATTTAGGATATCATTGCTTTTACTTTTAAAATATTCCTCTGCAACAGGCAAAGGATCTCATAATATAATTGCAGATGTATTCTAACATAGATGGCTATGGTGGTCAGAAGATATGTTCGATCATCACCCATTTCAGCTCACCATCACCTTGACCATGGTCAACACCACAGGACCAATTCGAGCTATAACTAACACTACTGGTTCTCCTCCCACCAAGGTAACAAATCCAAATCTGCCCTGCTGCTCCAATTCTGAACCTACCTCAGTACCAGTACACACCCACCAAGACTTAGTTCTTGCCCCACTCAACGTCTCATGTTAGTATCATATTGGCTCATCTATTAATTACATTTTTCAAACCATGTTTTGGCTTAGGACACTCTAATCTTCCTTACTCAAAGCTTTAGTGGCTTCCTCTCTGCCAGCAAACCAGAATGCCTACAAGTCATTGAAAGATCAACATTAACCTACTGCTCTTCCAAACCATCACATTCCCTTCCTCTCCGCCCCACTTTCTTTCCTTCCATTATCATTCATCTCAGGGTTTACATCAACAACAAGAGATTTTTCACCATTATCCCCCTCGACCTATGTCCATACTCACCAGGTCAACATAAAAACGTCTCTTCTGCCTTTCCCCCTGCATACAGATACGGTATTACTAAACATATATTCATGGCCATTCTTGTTAAGCTTGTAGAGGCTATCTCCCCTAGACCCCAGGCTGCCCATTTGAATGACAAGCTTAATATTGTCTTGTGGAGCCGCTGAGTGGCCCATCAGTGCTTTCCCACTTAGCACACTGCTTCTCCCAACGCACCTCAAAAATAACCTACAAACAAAAGTTCCAAATAGAAGAGATTATCCTGCCTCCACTGCCCTAGTCTTGAGACAAGGTAGGCACATCCAGATCTCTCCCTGCATCCGAATGTTCAATGTAACTCCTGAATTAGTCCTAGAGCGTTCACATACCATCCTTTCTCAGCTAAATACCCGCATTGTGATTATTCATAGTTAAGTGCTCATGTAGTAATAAATGAAACAAGCCGTACAGCATTCCTGCTCAGGGGGTTTAGCTAATAACTACTAACAAATTGGCATGCATTTCCATGTGGTTGGCCTTATGCAAAAACACACATCCAGCAGTCATGGTCACTTTATTTCTCAATAGGAAAACTTAAACAAACGCAATGAGCTTATAGAATTGAACAAATCATTCAACGGCTCTAAAGCAGGGGATGCCAAAACAAAGCACACTGACCATACATACACAGGTACACTGTGGAAGGTTGCAAAGCCCTAAAATGTCCACGCTCCATATGGAACAACACAAACAGCAGCGGTCACTCTCCCAACACAGCCAGCCACCATTAAAAGAGTACAGCATTTAAGTTCCTAACATCAAGGCAGACACTTACAATGTCATCATTTACACAGTAAATAGAAAGAACTGAAAAACGAACTCAGTTACATATCCCACTAAGAGCGGTCCCTGAATATGCACACACTTTTGTACCTGGTGAGGGCACAGGAAAAGATGTATTGTATTGCCTTAACTGCTGCCAATCGACCTTTAAGACATTTGTGCTTCTAGGCATTAATCTGAACAACTTTGAGGATTGATGGTGCTGTTGGAGGTCAAATACCAAAACACCACATCTTCTCTTGTACCAAGATAAGGAGTTTTATAATCCTCGTTGTTAAAGACATTTTCAAGATATAATAAAAACAAGAGAGTGAGTTTGGCCCTTTGAAGGCGGGAAGAAAACATGTGAAAACTCTGCTAAAGGCACAAGTCACAGTCAAAGTCTACTCGTGCCTAGTCAAGAAAGGGGACTATGAGACTTGAAAGGCAGTCCCAAGGAGTATTGGGTTTTTGATTAATTTTGTAGCACAATATTAAAAGGGGGTGGAAGGACTGTAAAGGTGTTTCCCATATGAACACACAAGAATGCAGGTAAGACCAGGCCCACAATACAATTTAGGGTGGACATAATAAAATAAAGTCACAGTAAAATACACAGAAAGGACTTGAATACAATTCTTGCAAATCACAAGCTGTGAAAGGTGTTCATAGTTGGAGGTCTGTGAGGAAAAATCCACGTAGGTGTTAAACAACATTACTAGAAGTCTAAAGAGATCGTATCTCACTATCAACACCTTTGTGTAAACTACTGTGGTTGCACCAAAAGCAAAGTGAATGCTTCGCGCTGGTAGCAGTTGTCACCAGCAGTGACACATCAGTCTGTTGTGCTAAGTCCAAACTTGATGGATGTTCCAGACAGGAGAATGATTGGTGGATATAAATATGGTGCAACTAAAGACCAATGAAAAGCCTTATATATTTCAATAAGTAGCAGATTCCTAGTAGGGGTTTTGTCTCAGAGTGCCAGAGCTTTACTGCTACTTCCTTACTGACGAGCATTTGCTCTTTCTTTAGCGAAGGGCAGCAAGAGACAGACGGGCCTTAGTCCCATATATTAAGCCAAGCTTCCCAAGGGGCATCCCTAGAAGTACTATCTCAGTGGGGACAGCCCACAGAGAATTAGGCAGACTAAAATATATCATATGTATAGAAGATCCAAGTAGACATGAGTGTAACACAATGTATGATATTAGAGTAAACAAAGTCAGATTACATTTTTATCTTGAACCTTTTCTAGCAAGCAACATAATTAAGTTAATTATGTGGAGTAAATCTAACTGTTAAGGAGCCAATCTGGTTTGTGCTTCATGACTGGTACATCATACTAGTCTAACGGATGTTTATGCTATTGTTTACCAACCGTTCCCCTCGAAGACCAAATACAAACCACACTGAAGGGTTTCGGTAAACGGCTTTGTGCCTTGGGATTTCAAAATAAAGTTTCTTCAGGGATTTACTTATTGCACTGTGCTCTCTACTCAATCAGCAGATGTCTGTTTCTATACATGGTTGATTGGCAAAAAGATGAAGATTTATTCAAGTGAAAAGGAAAACGTTTGTGGTGAAGTATCTTTTGGATTAGGAACAACTGTAGCCTGATTAACACTGTTCTGGCTGCAGTAACAATCCATAATCTGAGATTCGAAATGGGCGCACAGGCATGGAAAAATAGATATTGCTTACTTCACTACAACCCAAAGAATTCAGTTTAAATCTCTTCACTGTGGGTCAAGAGCAAGACTCACTTCAGATGGCAGGTGAAACGTTACAAATATTGAAGCGGCTAAAGAATCAAATAAAAGGAAATGGAAAATGTAGTTGATATAAGATAAAGATTGCTGAAGCATGTTTCCGGCTTTACCTCATTTCCTCTCAAATGGTAGCCATAATCTGACAGCAAGTTAGAGATCTTCTGCACGTTTACAGCATCATTAAATGGAGTGGCATCACCGATTTCCCCTTTATTTGCAGATACCTAAAAATTAAAATGTTGAAGATTAACACAAACTGAATGTTCCTACTGATGATAAAACATGGTTATATATCGGATGTTCGGATGTAATAAAATACAACAGTAATTTCTGATAAACACCCACTAGCATGCGCCATGCGGGAATACCATGCACACAGAGGTATTCGATCCCCACAGTATAACAGTCATAGCTGACTACGCAGACGACATGCTGTTACATACACGTAACCCGGAACAAAATCTGTACCCAATGCTAAAGCAGGTGACGCTATTTGGGCAGCATTCTAGCCTAAAGATTAATTGGCAAAAATTAATAATGTTCCAACGCACTACTGCGACCACACAGGTTAGTACAGATTACCCCATTGAACGGACCACTGAAGAGGAACGATACCTGGGGATACAGGTACATACGGACCCGGACACAATAGTGCGGGAAAACTACGGCCAACAACACAGAAACTAAAAGAGTCCATTGACAAGTGGATAATGCTTCCACTGTCCCTACTGGGTCGCATAGCCATAATGAAAATGATAGTGCTGCCTCGTTTCCTTTTCTTATTTGCCAACATCCCCATTATACTACCAAAGTCCTTTTTTCAAAATATTGGAACCCAAATGATCGGCTTAGCCTGGTCAGGGAAAAACCAGAGAGTGAAAGGGGACACTCTAATAAAAACATATGCAGACGGAGATTTAGAACGGTATTACAGGGCGGCTCAGGTGTTGCACGCCCACTACTGGATACATGGCCCCTGGGATTTACCTTAATTGCACATTGAAAGAATCGCTGTCAGTCCCAGCCCACTGCCGAGAATTTTAGTGGGGGGCGCTAGGGGTACCCCCCCCATGTAATAGACCCGATAGCCTGTAGAAGAACCCAACTGCAAAACTTGGCTGGGTCGCAGAGGATTTAACTCATGTACACATCTAAATGGCCCGTAGAGTGGTGTGGCTGGTTGCCTATGGGGGATGAAAGTGTGGTCAGACAAACACTCCGCAAACTAAAAGTTGAACATATGGGGGATCTTTTTCACAAGGGAGCGAGGAAGACGTGGGAACAAGTACTAGCACAGGATTTCCAAGCCTCAGCCATGGCTGCATACAATTATTACAGACTTCAAAAGTGCGATGCGTGATATTTTAGGGGATGGGCTGGAAGAACCACTGGAATTGAAGACACAAACCTACCTAATGCAGGTCACTTTCACACAAAGCAGGGCCACGGTGCTATATGCACTCAGCCGAGTCACCCATGCGGCAACCCCACTCAAAACACAATTGGAATGGCAAGCTGACTTGGGCATGGACACAACAGATGCGCAGTGGCAGTGGGCTAGATGTTATACTAACACAAAATCCATCTCACAAAACGGGAGACACAAGCCGATACACTATAAATACCTTCACAGGGTATACTAAACACCAGCCAGACTACATAAATATGGCGTATTCGATAAAGAGAGGTGTCAGAGGTGCAGGGCGGAGATTGCAGATTTTGTACATCTGGCATGGGAATGCCCAGAGATACAGGACTTCTGGAAGGACATCTGTGTCATATTAAAGCAGATGCTTGGACTCCCAATTCCAGAGACACAGTTGGTCGCATTACAAGGGTACGATAAAGATCTACATAAATCGGAACGTAAATTAGCTGCTATCTACCTCCTGTTGGCTAAAAGGAGAATAGTGATGCGATGGTCGTGGGGACTGCCGCCAAAGACCACAGACTGGCTCACTGATTTAGTACACTGCTCCACCCACTACGATAACGCCCTTATTTCAGAAAGAAGCAGACTCAAAGATATATGGGGTCCATATTATAGAGAATATATGATAGAGGGCAGCTGAAGAGGAGGACACAGTAGAACCAGACACAACAGGCGGTGACTGTGGGTCTGGGGGGGATGGCTTGACTAGTGCGCCAGAGAGCAGCCAAACAGTTTAAATAGGAGCACATACTGTTAAACTGACAAAATGTGGAAAATGTAAAGGTAGTCTGATGCATGCAATGCGATATACATATTGGAAGGGGGGGAGGGGTACACAGAGTCCAAAAGTAAATCTCTGTCCACGATCTATTGTTTGCCACATGTTTGTTTTCTAAAACTGTAATAACACATGAATATAAAGTGTACTGCTTTACTCACTGTTCACAGAAAAAGCTTGAAATACAGTTTAAAATAAGAAAAATCTGATAAACACAAAAACATGTTCATGGCAAAGGGCCATACAATGGAATGAATGTAAAGCATGCAAGATGAAGAGTGAATCAGCATATATGTATTTTAAAAGTATTTCATGGGACAGGAAACCAATTCCGTAGGCTTTAACAATTATTTGCTGTGCTAGGTTTATTCATAAAATGTGCGGGAATGAGTAGACATGGTTCACCCATCACTATACTTATTCTACAAAGGAGATCCCTAGATCAGTGACAAAAACAGGAGCTATATGTAACTTTGTGGTGAAGATGAAACAGAATCATCAGGCAAACAAGTTGTCATTTACTCCGTCGCCCTGCAGTTACTTCATCGTAACTTATTGGAACGGTCAGTGTACCAGAGAATGGAAGAGATTCTAAAGAATAGTGCCATTTTAAATTGATGAGACATTCTCCACCCACAGCCTTACTTTGAAGATTAGAAACTGATCTCAGCAATCATCACAAAACTCCCTCCATGCTCCCTCTCTACACTCTCAAACTACTTTCTGTTAAATTCATAAGGCAGGATGTGGGGGTTTGCTTCTTCAGCTCTCTCCTTTTTATGCAGTACTGTTTTCTACTATCACAGTCTACTCTTCCTGAGGGGATGGGGTTTTCTTCTTGAAACAGATAACTAAGCTTCGAGGAGATCATTCTTCAGTACAAGCCTTTAAAAAAGAAATGTGGCCAAAAAGAGAACTTTTTGTTGGCATATTTACCTGTACCAAACCAGTTGATTTAGGTACACATCAATTCATACAAGTCAGAGGTTACTCCAGTAACTGTGCGTTAGTCATTATCTCAACTCTCCAATGGTTCAGGTATTTTTCTCAGTACAACCTGAACTGTTTTTGGGAATACCTGTTAGAGGTTAGACCATCAACCCCTCAATTTTGACTATGAACCTAGGGTTGTTTTCTAATTTGGGGATCTTGATTTAATCAGACAGCTCCTTGTTTCCTACAAACCTGGAACTCCGATTTATTTTTACACACAAGTTCACATGGGCAGCCCGCCAGAGTATACCACCTTGTCTCCCTTTGACTCACACCTCCAGTCACCTCCACATACTTCTTTATTTACTCAATAATGTTCTGTAGAATGGAGAATAGGATACACTGCCAGTTATCTGGCAAACCGATAAACTCCGATGAAACAGAACACTTATAAAGGGTTCACAGCCTCTATAATGTTAATTCGTTTTTGGAGGGCCTACACCTTCACATTAAGGGCCATAACAAAGCCAACATTGGAGTTTGTTCCAGCTACTACTCAAAATTAAGCCCTTGCAAGGACCTCATTCCACAGGCAAATTTAAACAAGTCTTCCAATCCCGCACAGCCAAAGAAAGAAAAGATGGATATAGAGTCACATGATGCAGAAACAGCCGACAACCCCTCAGACTTTACTAATACCTTGGCTTAATGTAAAAGGCTATTTATGTTCCAGATCTCATTTTTCTCTCATTGCGGACTTCAGGCATTTAAAAGAAGCTTTCCCTTTCTGTTCCTGCAAAGACACTGCTGGGTCGCGAAGTCAGAAAGCCAGAGTAGATGATAGCGCTCTGGCTTTCTGACTTTGCGACCCAGCAAAGTCTGAATTCTGGGTTGTGGTTTGGGGAATCCAAAATTAGGGGCTTGACCCTGGTAGATGTTACCCATGTGCAAGTGGTGTAGGTTCCAAACTTAATCAATATCTGGTGTTATGATAGCTGTGCAGTACAGACATGCAAAGCTATGTCCTTAAATAGCTATCGAAACGGCACTGCCAATCGACAGCAGAGATGCCAGCAGACTGGGAACAGGAAAAACAAAGACATAAGATGATCCAGGTTTCTAGAGATCTCCTTTGTACAATTAGTATAGTGATGGGTGAACCATGTCTACTCATTCCCGCAAACTTTATGAATGAAACAACTCAGTTGCTCACTTAACAACCGGTAGTTATTGTGCCAAAGAAGACTGACAAAAATGTTTGGTACCCGTCTTGTAATAGCCCCAGCTTGTGATCAACTGTTCCATGAATGAGGAGCTGCACAACCATAAGGACTGCTGCAATTTTTACTTAGTAGTAGAGTGCTTTTTACAGCACAATTAAGTGACTCAGAATTGGGCTGAAAAAAAAAGACCCGAATATGTATTTCACATCAGATAATGTATGAAAACTCTACTACCAAAATGCAAGTGTATAACAAGTTTTCCAAGATATATCCATTTTACATTCAAAACCATTAGAGGTCCAGAGTTCATCTTCAGAACACATTCCAAATAAAATTTGCACCTACCTTTCCTTGAAGACATTCAATCAAGTGACCAACTGTCATACGGGAAGGAATAGCGTGGGGGTTGATGATGATATCCGGTGTAAGGCCTTCACACGTAAAAGGCATATCCTATAAAAACCAAGAAAAGGGATTTACTTCAGACTAAAATACAAACAACTCCTATACTTCAAAAACCAAATCTGCAGTATATCCTTACATCAGTCATGTTAAAATATTTAGCTCCCCAAAACAGCCATAGGGTATTCAAGAGTAATGTCAAATGGTTCTCTGTGAGGAACCACTAGCATGTTGGGTCTGAACATGATTAATGGATTTCATAAAAAACAATAGCCCACATGAGGAAAAAATATCAATTTATTTAGACAACAAACATTTGTATATGGCTTGACCCACAGAGACAATACCACATCTTTTCCAAGTTTTTGGAGATTATGGTAAATGTGGTATCAAATACATTGGGAAAAATCCCATGTATACAAAACCAAAGAGTTACGTTTAGAGGGGGATTTACCCCCGGGTATGAGTTTCAGATGTGGGATATAAGTACAGCAGGATATATGCGACACTGGATGCAGAGCTATTCCTTTAGGAAAACCCAGAACCAATATTATGGGACTTTGGAGTTGATGCGGCTAGATGATGGGCTCTTCCTTAAACACTACTACGAATAGCTGCAATTTTTCAAATATTATGCTGCTGAAGCATAATGTGTATATGAATACGTTATGCAAAACACACACTTTCCAACACAAGCAGAGAATTTCTTGGGCTTGGACAGGGAACTGCAACCACTACTATGGGATGGGGGCACTCGAGGAATTGCACTGAAAACACAGACAGCCAGTGTAAAATTAAAGTAGATCCTTTCCACGCATCAGAAAGTATTACTGGATGGCTCCGAGCTCTCCGATAAAAGACTGGGTATATGCACCAATGGATGAACCATCCATTAGGCTGGAAAAGTCAGTGATGGAGAAGCTCACATATACATGGATTACATAATCAGGCGTGGGGTAATTTAAGCTGCACCCAGCTCGAAGAACGACAATGAAGACCAGGGTTGGGGTGAGAAAATAACAAAATAAATATCACTGTGGGAAGGAGTTTTTATAAAGGAACTACAAAAGCCTTCACAGACGGAGATACTATTGGGATCTCTTAAAGGAGAGATCCGATAGAGGGCAATAACAAAAGACAGTTCACCGGCCTACAGACAGAATGCGCTTTCCACCAAGTTAAATGTACAAATATGTGCAACTGAGACATGCTGTGCCGGCGTAAGCACTCGACTGAGCTGGGATTCCTGAACATGGGCCACTGGTAGGTAGCATACTACTGGGAGAGCTTGCGATGGGGGCTATTTTTGTTTTGTGCAGAAAGCTCAATAAAATGCCAGAAGAGCAGCAGAAGCTAAGGGACTGATGGGAGTAAGCTGTAGGAATAAAGAAAGATGTTGACTTGGAGGCGTCTCAGATGCACCCAAGGGCTGTGGAAATAGAGGCACATCTACGTTCGGTCCTGTTAAAATTGCTCCACAGAGTTGGATTTAATAGAAGTAGATTGTAAGATATGGGGAGGTCTGTTGCCAGACTGCTTGAAACACGTGAGGGGCAAGAGGCAACCTTTAGTCATACGGTCTGGGGCCGCTTCAAGGTGCATGAATATTGGCAGTTAATAGTGGGTGAGCTTGCTCGAATAATGGTATGCAACATTTTACCATTGCCCCAATTTGTTATCTTAGGAATATTTAATAATAAGGACTTAACCAGAAGAGCAGCTCACTTTGTATGTTGGTGCTAATAATTGCTACAAAAAAATGTGTCAAGAAAATGGGCTGCACAAACCATGCTAACCATATGTGAATGGCGAGCCGTCCTAAATGTGTATATGGAGGCTGAAAACGTAGCTTAAGAAGATTTGGAAATAGTGGAGACACTGCTATGGGACTGTTGAAATAGGAAAGGACATGGATCAAGACTTTGACACAATTAATGTAAAGAAAACTGGAGAAACACTGAGATCTGTATACACTTTGTTCCTCAATGTATAAAGAAAAGTGGAATATATAATGTCTTTATGTAGAACGATCGGCAGCTTCAAGTCGAAGGGTTGCTGGAATGTTATTTACCTGGTTTTTATTTTTAAGATAGTCAGATGTGCTGTACAAAGTAAACATTCAAACAACCACGTAACCCGGTTTGTAATTCTGAACTGTACATCAAAAAGGCAACCTACAAAATTCAAATGAACAGCCTGCAAGTCAATTCAAAGTCAAATTAAATGAAATTCCAGAATATTTGGGCGGGATTTTTGATGTAAGACAAAATAGAATAACTCTTGGCCTACTGGTTACTTCTTTTAACTAAACAAATACTGCTCATTGACATTGCACTTTAATATGCTATCTCTTGAGCTGGCATCACTTGCTTTTCTCCAGACTATCTTTGGTGATTTTCCATCACTGTCAATCCAAAAATCTAAAAAAAAAGTGGACTGCCCGTCAGATTAATGGCATATAATGAAGTCTAAAAGGTCTCAAAATAGTTGTAAAGTTTGACCAATTGCACAATACACACAATATTTCATTTATAACAGAACCATTATAAACAGACACTTTTAAAGAAAAAAAAGAACCACAGGGAAAAAAGGTACTGATAGGATATATTGAAGCAAAACATAGCCGGTTGGTACCTCTTGCTTGTACTGGATACCACAGGTACCCTTCTGGCCATGTCGACTGGCGAATTTGTCTCCAATCTGAGGAATTCTAACAGAGCGCACCTAAAGAAATGAAAGAAAAATATAAAAATCAAGATGTAGTTTGTACAATGTTTCCGCACTAAGGGAATGGAAAAAAAAATCAATATAACCTTACCCTAATTTTACAGAACTTGTATCCTTCTTGATTTAGTGTCACCATGACCTGGTCTACAATACCGGTCTCACTGGTTCGGAGAAATGTGCTACAATCCCGCTTTGTGTAACGTCTGTTGGTGCTCTCCAATTCATCTTCGTTTTCGGGCAGTGTAACAGTTTTGCCAATGATGACGTCATCACCAGACACTCGCACACCAGGTGCTATCAAACCATCATCATCCAGCTTCTCATAGATCGCGTGCCGCATACCTGACACAAGAGGCACAAACGTTGTCCATTACTATCACAGCAAATCAGTCATAGGTCATTACATAGTAACTTCAGAGGTACTCAGCAAAAAACGGCACTCTGCTGCTGAAAATTCAATGCGAGATCAAAGTTAAAGGAAGGTGCAAAAATTAACTTTAAAAAAGCCTAAAGCAGATGTTTTAATCGCTCTCATTACAAACAAACAAAAAACGAAATGATATATATATATTTATACATACATATACATACATATACATATACACACACAATTAACTTACCCTGGCAAGTTTCACGCTGAGGTTTCTCAAAAACCTCTTCATGATCAAATCCTTTCTTGGATTCGGACTCCTTGTAAGAGCGGTAGAAAACAGACCTAAAACAAAAACAGCACAAGATTATTTGGATACCAGATGATTACTTTGGCATGCTTGATATGCTCCATATTGTGCAACATAATAATAATATAAGCACCATAACAGGCTACAGGAAGATAAAGTAAACTGTAAGCTGCTAGTGTGCCAGAAAATAGTGTGTACTCCCACTACAGGTGGCAAAGGCAGACAGTCCATTTCTGTAGTTAAAAAACAGAAGAAACAAATTGTGCAGTGCTGGGAAAGCAACTCGCCCTTCTCAGAGAAGAGCACGTCGGAAAGCTAAGCACAAGCTTATGAAATCCATAAGTCTGCTTCTATGAACCACGCAGGAATGTATGTTGAGCCTACGGACTTTCATGTTATTTCACATTTATTTTATGAGAGGTAGTCTGTACACAATATACATGGAGAATGCGGTCCACAGGTGTTTTAAGAGATATCCAGTAATTAACTGGAAGTGGTTAAAAACATACAGAAAGTTATGTGGTGTTAAATTTGATGACCAGTGCCTGCGGAAATGGTTGCAGCATATCAGGTATGCCAATAACTATGCGCATAAATGCCGCCACTGTATCACTTTAAACCTAAAACGTGGCAGGAGAGCGAACAATGAGCAGTGAAGCACAGGAGGTAGATACCCATCTATCATGGGATGCGACCACAAACCATTGACAAATGGGGGCATGGGGGACAGCCCACTGACCAGACAAACAAATATGAACTGTGGTATATGATTCGGGGGGTGAAGACATGTTGCATGGATCTTAGGAGGGGTTAAAGTGTGCAGGAGTCACATGAGTTAAGTTGTGCAGGCGTCGCATAGGGCCAAATCTCCATGCATAAAAAATGGGGCCTTTTTATTCATGTCAAAAGCGCTAGTACGCTTTGAAGTGTTCTTTTTCTGCTTCCTGAACTCTATCAACCTCATAGTGAGATCTTTGTAGGAAGCATCAGGTTCCATATCAATTCCGATCAGGTTTGTGGTAGGCTAAAATGGCACCGGAAACTCGCACAAGCTACGACGCACGGACATCCAAACAATTATCGCATACACATTTTTATGCCAGATTACATTCAGTTCATATTCATTAGAGCATCCCTTGCAAATGGCATGAAAGCTGGAAAAATTTAGCAGAAACCTCGTCAAAGAGCTAAAAAAATAAGGTTTAACAGCTATAATAGTTGTAAAAGCAGGTTCCAATCCAAAAGAAATATCAATGAAGAAGCTTTAGTGCTCTTTTGTGCATACGAAATAAAAATATAAAAACAGCTGAGCGAGTGGATTGTAATACTTACTTTATGCCCCCGTTTGTACATGCTGACACCCATTCACTACCCAACAACTTATAACAGAAATCAAACTTAAAAAAGGGCTTCCTTCACCATAAAAGAAGAATACAAACCTGAAGAAACCCCGGTCAACCGCTGAACGGTTTATGATGACAGAGTCCTCCTGGTTGTAGCCAGTGTATGAAGCAATAGCTACAATGGAGTTGATGCCTGAAACACATACAGAATAAATGAAACTCAACAAGCAACCTTGGAGCATAGTAACTTTGTTAACGCAAGAATAGAATTAAATGTAATTTATAATTTATTGTATAAACACAACTAAGCTCATTAAAGTGCTGATTCGTTATATAAAAGCCCCGCGAAATGATATATAAATCTGCATATTTCACTGTTACAGCGCTGCTATTACATGCTGTAGTCAATGTGCAGCGATTTAGTAATTTATGCTTCATGAGGAGTTTGTCAGCATCCTCAATATAAAGCACACCTCTACACTGTATAAAGAAAACTTCCTACAACTTTGAAATTATTCAATGGCACGGAGTGTATATAATGATTCTAGGACTTTCTAACTGTGGAAAATCCCTAATGTATGTCCTATGTCATTGAGTGCACAAAGGCAAAATCTGTGACCAGGCAGTTGGCGAAAAATTGTGTTTTCCTAGAAACTGTATTAAAAAAAAAATTAAAGTGACATAGTACATTTGACACACTTTTTTAAAGATTATGTCCAAAAGCAAATTGTCTTCCAGGCATTCTAAAGAGAGCGGAAGGATCATGAAATAATCAAAATAAAATAAATTTAAAAAATTGGTTAAGTGCTGAGACTAACCTACTCTGAGACTACTTCCTTGCTTCCATCAGCAATTTTTCCGCTTATTTTTGTTTTCTTTTTGACCCTGTTTTTTTTCCGCTCGAGCGTACCAGAAAGATTTTTGTTCTAGGTAAAAGCCTATTGTGGATCAAAAAAAAAGTACAGAGGAACGACAGCCCATCACCTGTTTACCACTTCTTTACACTGTCACTCATTTGCTTGCTTCTTATTGGACTGTTTGCCTTCCTCCCTGTAGGAAAGTGCCCCTTTTTGGCATGGTCACAGCCACGTTTTGCCTGGTATTGGATGCCATTTTGACGGAAGTGCACTGGGTTCTGGCTATCCAGGTCTCTTTCCCTAAACTGTACAACTGTTCCCCCAATTGAATACCTTTAGTACCCCCTGTAAGTCCCTAGTAAGTGGTACCTCTGGTACCTAGGGAAAGGAGGCTAATGAGGGTCCACAAGGGGTGAAGCATGTATTGTGCCACCCTAAGGGACCCCTCAGCAGCAACATGCAAGCTGTCATTTCAGGCTGTATGTCTTGGTGTAGAGAAAAATGAAAACGCATTTCAACAATCCCTGTGTGCCATGCCTGCAGATACTGCATATAGTATAGCACTCCTTACAGCCTTAAGGCAGGGTGCACTATATTACTGGTGTGGACATATCTGCATGAGCAGATATGCCCCTGTGATGTCTAAGTCAATTCTTAGATATTGCAGGTGAACAGGCAAGCCATCTTTAAGTACAAGTGGATGACACTGGTAAAAACAAGTTCTCCAGCTACATGATGGCTTCACTGAAACATATGGTGTTTGGTATCAAACACCTTGTATTAACAAGCATTTGCAATGCAATAGGTCTCGCATTAGGAAAGTTTGAGCTATTGGTATTGTAAATGGCAAAGTTTTTATTTATGTTTCTTTTTTTTAAAGATAGCTAAATTAATAGCTTTGTCATTTACAATGCCAATAGTTATAACTTTCGCAAATGTGATACCTATAGCATTTGTAATGCAATATGTTTTGTATTTACAAACCGCGAGAGGACAAAAAAAAGCTCCGGACAACCGCCTCCTCCCAGGCCTTCAAAAGGGACCTCAAAGTTCTCCTCCTCCAGAGACACCTCCAAAAGTAATTCACGTCCTCTTGCTATTGTGAGGAAGACTTCCCACTACTGATAATTTCTACTTTCCATGACCATGGAAGTGCCTTCCCAGTGTATGCCTGTGATTGGAGGGTCTGCTTTTTTGCAGTATTTTCCATGTACTGGTGTTCGGTGCCCTTTTGTAACATGCACACACCACTCTGCCCTTGCAACACACGGCTGCTACCTCTCACATGTCTTTACCTTTGATACTTGCACAAGTGCCACCTCGCCCATGTAACGCTTGTTCCTGAGCCTGAGTGTCTAGCACTTATTGCAGGACTATACCTCTAATCATACTCTGTTTTCTCTTATAACTGCACACTTGTCACTTTCATTTCCTCTTGTGCACTTTTGACTACCTCATGTATTTTGGTTGCTCACAATTTTTACTCAAGTATTTTGTTTGCTCACGATTGTCACTATTACCTTTACTACCTCATGTATTTTTGGTTGCTCATAGTTTTTACTACCTCATGTATTTTGTTTGCTCACAATTGTCACTATTACCTTATGTAAGTAACGTATGTTTTTGCAACCTGTTCTTTTGTAATGTTTCTCATTAGGTTTCATTTCTGTTCCTGTTGTGAAGCCTCCGACGCCTTCGGGTAAAGTCCGCGCTATATAAAAATGCATAACTACATGAATAAATAAATACCGCCTTCGGGTAATGTCCGCGCTATATAAAAATGCATAAGTACATGAATAAATAAATACCGCCTTCGGGTAAAGTTCGCGCTATATAAAAATGCATAAATAACTAAATAAATAAATACCGCAAATCAAACATCCTCGTGACTCTGCCGGCCTGCGACCAGGAAGTCAGGCAGGCCGGCGCGACAACCGGAAACAGGAAGTAGGAGGGCGGGAGCCTACCCTGCCTCCCACGGAAGAGCCGCGAATGGAGCCGTGTTTGGAGCACCGGAGCAGGCAGGAGCCTACCCTGCGCCCCGGTGCCGAAGGAGGGAAGAAGAGTCCTGCTGCCGGGCCCTGCAGCTGAGGAGAGCCGCCGCACGAAGGAAGCCGGTGAGTGGGTTGCTGGGGGGGGGCGGGAGCATGTGTGTGCGCGCGCGTGCGGGGGGCGGGCGGGCTGTGTATGTGTGTGTGCGTGTGTGTGTGTGTATGTGTCTTGGAGTGCGTGTGTGTGACTGTGGGGGAGGGGGTGTGTGTGTGTGTGTGTGAGCGAGTGTCTGTCGGCGCGCACATGTGTACGGCGCGGGACGCGACGTGCGCGTTCGCGCACACGAATCCAGCAAGAAAAGCTCGTGCACCCTCTTGTCCTCCTTCCCCCGTAACAGATAACTATACGTCTCCAGCTGGACAAATGCATCCTTGCGGATGCATTGCCAGCGAGACCCAATAAACCCACACTGATTCCAGTAGTGGATTTATTAATACATGCACTCAGAGGGCACCATAGAGGTCCGCCCTGAAAACCAACCAACCTCTAGTGTGCTGGCTGACTGGTGTCGACCAGCCTGCCATCACAGACAGGTCTGTCACCCCCAGCAGGTGAGAACCTACTGGGGGTGACCTACGTGTAGTGACCCCCCCCCTCACCCCCAAGGATAAGTAGCCCATTAGCTACCACCCTTCACTCCCCTTAACATCCCAAAATCTAGAATTTAGACGAGCCCCTGGCACCAGGAAAGCAGATTTTGTCGACCTAAAAAGAAAGGACACCGAAGAGCAAGAACTGAGGAGCAGCAACTGACTTGGCACCAACTCTGCCGGGCTGCCTGCTGTCCCCAACAATTGTACCAAAGACGACTTGTCCTGTAGCTGCTCTACCTCCCAAAGCCTGGAAGGACTGCCAGCACTTTAAGGAGCACCGGCATCTCTGGTGGAGTAGCGGAGCTGCCTCCCTGCACCCTGAGGGACCCAAGAGTACCAAGAGGACTACGGAACAGCAAAAACCTGACACCGGCAACCACCACTGCACCCGTGTCCACCAGCCCGAGACAAAGTGGGACAATAGTGCCAATGAGGCCTGAGATCCTCCAGAGTTGAGCCCCACCTTGGGTTTACCCAGACTGGACTTCAAGTCGCCGCCTGCAGCCACTTTGTACTGGAAGTACCTGTAACAGTACCCCAGGAGAAATAGATGAGGAAGATAAAGACCTTTAAAAAATAGCTAAAAGAACAGCACTGGAGGCGAAACTCTTAGCTATAGAAAAATAATTGAGATGGGCCTAGAAGTAGCTTTTAACACTCGAATTTTCAAATGGAATGTCACTAAATATACAGAAGGTGATGATATCAAATGGTTTACAGCCTTTTAGAGGGTCTGTAGGATGAGGAAACAACCAAAAGTAATGGGGCTCTTCTCTGGGAGCTGTTTTTAGGCAAGTGCAGGGATAGACTCCTGACACTGAATGAGGCAGATGCAGAGTTCTGTGATCTCGTGAAGGGAACCCGGATTAAGGGCTTTAGACTTACCACTGTGGAGTATAGAATTATGAACCAACGTATATTTAACAAGGACCCCCTGAAGACATAGATAATGTGGTTCCTAGGTCAGGGTAAAAATCTCATGTGACAAAAAACAACCTAGGCAACTAAAGATATGGAGGACAATGATTAATGTGAAGGGACACAAGCTGGCAATTATTATGAAAGTACAATTTTATTCTCCAATTTAAAAACACAATAAACAATAACAAAGAACAAATTTAAAAATATGTTAAGCACGAAATTGTAATACAATAAAAATTTCATAAATCTGACATAGTGCATGAAATTAATCTATACAATGACTAATACATAATAAAGAACAAAAAAAGACAAAATATAGTCAAATATTTAGGAAATGAGTGGCCTAATGGTTCTCTACGCGCGTTTCGGCGACCAGCGCCTTCTTCTGGAGTTGCCACGTGATATTACGTAATTGTGCACTGCGGTTAATACGGTGCGGCTGATGTGACGTATCGTATTGTTGTCTTTATAAAACTTCAAGTCAGTCTTTGATAAAGCCTCAGTTTATGCGTCAAAGTACATTTATTTTTTCTTTTCTCAAAAGGATGTAGTTGGTGGCGCTTTAATGACGCTGAGTGATGGCTCCCAAGTGTAGTTTAGATCAAAGTATAGTATAATGAAGGACCTCCCTACTCGATATTCGACGACAGGGCTCCTTCACTCATTTGGAGGGATATGCAGACAAGCAGACTGGCGTCTTAGTTTATATTCAACAAAATATTTTAAAAGATCTCCCTGCCCAGCAAAAGCCAGCAGAGCTCCTTAATTCTTTAAAAAGATGCGACAAATTCGCGTTTTGTTCAGAGCGATGGATGACTCTTTGCAAGTGCACACATTGATGACTGATTTTATATCTATGGGAGAGATTCCTGCCCAGTGAGAAGGAGCAGGCTCTTTTATTCACTCGCACTGCAAGGATTCGCGTTATGATAGGATGACGTATCGTCAATAGTAAATATTTTAAAAGATCTCCCTGCCCGAGGATAAACGGCAGGGCTCCTTGATTCCCTCGAGATACTGCGCAGGTTACGTCCTGTGTCTCGACCGGTGGAGATGGTAGATCTCGAGTATAGAATTATGTACAGGGAGACTCAAACTTTTCAGTTAAAACACTAGGTGGTTGGCTGAAGGGAAGTCAGGTGTAAGATTTTGCTTATGAAAGAACATCGGTTAAGTAACTGTACTTCTGAAAAGTTGCATTAACACCTGGTAGACCGGGGTTTGGTTTCTCTTCAGGAGGAAGAAAGCAGACTATTAGGTCAAAACTAGTGTCTCAGAAAAGCGTCATGGAGGGGGTTAACAAAAGAAAGGGGGTTGCTAGCACCCCTGCTTGAGGGACACCAGTGCCAGTCCCACCATTGTGCATGACAGGTTGGTATTCTCAGATAAGTACATCCCAGGTGAGACTAGAAGAGTAAGGACTATCCCAGGGGAGGTTTCCGTTAGGCCTGAGGTTTTAGTACCCCTAGAAATAGCGGAATCCCTTAGTTGGAGAAGGGTAGAAGTCAGTACAGATCTCTCTTTAATAGTCTCATTGGAAATGACCTCTCAGTGTTTGGTCTGAGTCTAAAAGATGTACTGGTCTAGTGCTAGTCCTCTCCCAATAACTGTGGAAGTGCTGAGCCTGCCATTTGTACAAGTAGGCCCCAGGAGAAAATAAAAAATAGAAAGTGTAGGAAAAGGCGGCAACTTTTAGCCAATGTTCCAGTGAGCCAAGGAGATTCTGAGCCAATAGGGGAGAACTCCGAAGTTGGAACTGGTGCAGTCCCATTTGACCCACAAGAAGTCCTGAGTAGTGAGGCAGCTGTTAAGCATGAGATGGTGGCACCTCAGCAAACCGAAGAGAGCGTGGAAGTAGGGTGTTTGCTACAGGATGTAGTAACCTGAACCCAAAGAAGCCTGCAAGCTAGCCCCTTCACCTGTCAGGGAAGCGCTAAAAGTGTGGTTCTGGGCACTAACAGTTGTCAGTTGCCTCTGCTGGATGTTGGCCTTCATTGTCCTTGGCATGTTGGTGTGACCCCATGTCAAACAGCAAGCTAGGCCCCCGCTGACCCTTTTGGTCAGGGTGGGTGTAGGAAACTGGGCAGACATGGACACACACTTTTTTGCCTGGTCTCAAATGGAACTCTGACTGAAGTGTACTGGGGTCCTGCTAACCAGGTCCCCCAATACCAGTGTTTTTCCCCAAAAACTGTACAATGTTTCACTCAATTGGGAAACCTTTTAGCACCCCCTACAAGTCCCTAGTAAATGGTAACCCTGGTATCTAGGGCCTGAGGTACTAAAGAGGGTCCCAGAGGGCTGCAGCACAAACTGCGCCACCCTAAGGGACCCCTCACCAAGCACATGTAAGGCTGCCATTGCAGGATGCACGTCTTGGTGCAGACAAATATGAAAACACGACATGTCACACATCCCTGTGTGCCATGTCCCCTTACATTGCATGCAATATTTGTAAGTCACCCCTACAGCGGGCCTGACAGCCCTAAGGCAGGGTGCTGAATATTACATGTGAGGTCATACCTGTGAGAAAGTGCCATCTTTCATGCATGGTATGCCCCCACTTTTTGCTGAATTGCTGATGTACTTTGAGTGAGTGTGTCCTGGGTTCCTGCCAATCCGGTACCCAGGGCCTGTGTTCCTTCCCTAAAACTGTATTGAAGCCAAAACCAGATTGCATATCTGGCCACAAGTCAGCCCCTGGTACATTTACCAGATACCCAGGGCACTGTGACCAGAGAAGACCTCTAAGGGCTGCAGCACTTCTTGTGCCACCCTTGACGGTCCTGTACCCTGACACCCACACACTTCCTTTGCAGGCTGAGTGTCTTGGTGCAGAACTAAACAGTCGACATGGCACACATCCCTGTGTGCCATGCCCACAAACAATACTGCCCTGGCAAACCTCAGTCACCCTCTAGCTGGGTGCACTATGCCAGTGGTGTGGGCACAGGTGCACGAGCCCCGTGCCCCTGCCGTACCCAGGGCCATTCCTTGGCACTGCAAGTGCAGTGATGCCATTAGGAGTATATGGTGCTGGGAGGTCGTCATCACGAATTCCACAGCACCATAATGGCTACACTGAAGACTGAGAAGTTTGATATCAAACTTCTCAGCACATTAAATCCACACTGATGCCAGTGTGGGATTTAATGTAAAATGCACGACAGAGGGCAACTTAGAGTTGCCCCCTGAGAGGAGTTGGCCTAACGGCTAAGGCGCTCGACCTCGGACCTGGGGATCTGGGTTCGAGTCTCGGTAAAGACGCCAAAAAGTCCTGTGATTCTGGGCAAATCACTAAATCTCCCTGTGCCTAAAAATGAAAGTGTGTTCTCTCATGTAAAAACGTAACTTGCTATGTAAAGCGCTCTGATACCGGATTAGGTTCGGGTCTAGTTCGCGCTATATAAAACTACCAAAAAAAAAAAAAAAAAAACCTAACCTACAATCAACATCTTGTCTGAGAGGCTGCCTAGGCTGCCACACAGCAGACATGTTGCTGGACCTCTGGGTAGAGCGCCATCAGATCTCCTGGGACTGTAACAATGCACATCCTGGGCGAGGTGCTAGGTCTCCTCCCCTAGGATGGGCAGGGGAAGCTTCAAAGGCATGCCGCCGTTGTGTGCTTCTCCAGGCCACTTGCTGTACTCAGCAATTGTACTCCACTGGTTCTGACTCCCACTCTGGTGGGAAGACTGGCGGGAAACCCCAAGGACAGAAAGGGGGTGTGCCAGCCTCTGCCAACCCCACCCCTCCGGTGAGGGAGGCGAGGTGAAGCACATCTCCAGGCTCTCGCCATCTTAAAGATGGGGAGCCCTGCCCAATCAGGACTAGGCTACTGCCCCCTCCCACAGGAGAGTGGCAGGATAGGGGGTGCACCCACCCCAGGGAAGGGACCCATTGGTCCCTGCCCTTCACCTACCTGTAACGCCTCTAAACTTAGTATTTAGGGACACCCTGAACCTTCCTTCCTGAGATCGCGGTGGAGTGGTGTGGCTCACTGGTTAGAGGCGGCAGACCCGGGAGCAGAGGACGGCCAGGGACCAGGGTTCAATTCCCGACGCGGCAGGGTCTTGGACCAGGGTCAACGGACTCGATAATTCGCGCCTCGGTGCCCACTCTAACCAGGGATCACACTCGGCAACTCTGGGCATTAGCTTGCCTCATCTCCACAACGGCCCCCCACATACGCCGGGGATGCCTGGTTTCACCTTGGAGATATACAGTAGGGACCATCTCACAGGGAAAGCCAGGACGGGTTCCCCAGCGGTCTACAGCGCAGAGATACTCCTTCGGGAGTCGATTCTAGCGCTTTAGAAACCCACAATCAATCAATCAAACCAGCAAGAAGATCAAGAAACAAGAGGACGTGCCGTGTAGCTGCTAACAAGAGGACGACACCAACTGGCTTGGCCCCAGCCTTACCGGCCTGTTGAACCTACTCCTGCGAAACGCCGGCGCCTTTAGTGGTCAGCAACCTCAAAAACCCCGGAGTACCTGACTGCCTTGTGACTCTACCAAGACTGGGACTCCCATGAGCAGAGGTTCTGCTCTAAAAGCAACACCCCTGGTGCCAGCCAGGAACCGCGAATCCAGCACACTCAGCACCCGCCTCTGGCTGAGTGGACAAAGACCCTCAGGACGTCCCCCTGGAGATTGTGACCTGAAATCCAGTGCCCAAGGACCCTCCTCGACGACCCATTTGACGCCTGCAGACTCACAACAAGTGACCCCCCAAACTGCGACCAGCAGAGGGTAAGATTTCCCGACGTCAAAAGACACCTCTGCACACGGCGCCCCACGGCCCCGTGTGCCCAACTCATGGGTGTCTACCTATCCTCCAAGATCCCAACTTACCCTTCGAAGTGTTGGTCGCTCCTGAAGAATCTCCTTCCCCGAGCCTGCAGCCTTTGTTCAACTTCCAAGACTCCCATTAAATAACATTGAGCGCCCGAGGGCTCAAAATCACCCTGAACCCAGCCACCCGAGTGCTCCTGGGAGTGCAACCTTTGTCCTAATCTACTTCCCCATTTGCCCTGAGCAAGTGACCAGGAGCCCAGCTCCCACAGCTGCGTGGCCTGCTTGCCAGCTGCCACCAACCAAAGGCCCCCTGCCGCCCATAGGCTAACATTGGGCCTAACTACCTCTGCACCCAGCTGCCCCTGTGCCGCTGAGGTTATAACAACTGTATCTACCTGACCCTGGGAGACCCCTGGGTCTATGCCTTAACTCTGCCAGTCGAGTACTTGCCCTATGGAAGAAAAGTGAGTTATCGGCTTATGGGTAACATTGACTGGTTTCACTTGGAAATTCTTCCAAGTGTGGAGTTTTGAAACTTTAAAATATTCATCTAAAATCAGCCGAACGACGAATTCCGATTTACTCGCCTATTATCAGGAGAGATACCAGTGCTGGATCTTGGTGCCCAGCACTGACCCTGAAAAGTAATCCTAACCGTACTCACCAGTAATGAATATGCTACTTACCAGTATGCATCTGTTCTTTGCATGTAGGGCTGCTGACATTCATATCTATAGCATAGATCGCCGCCTAGTGTTGGGTCCGGATGATTGCACATTGTTGTCCTGGAGGAGTCTTCGAAGTATCACGAGATAGGTGGCTCCTTCCCTGGACTACAGAGCGCATGGGCATCGACTCCATCCCCAGATTGTTTTTAGCCATTGTGGCGAAGATGGAGTGTCACTGTGTGAGCGATGGCCATGCTAAGAGTAAGTGTAAATTCTGCAGCCGCTACAGGCGCCGGGGAGGAGGGCGGGCGATATGAATGTCAGCAGCCCTACATGCCAAGAACAGATGCATACTGGTAAGTAGCATATTCAGTTCGAGGCATGTGGGCTGCTGAATTCATATCTATAGCATAGAATAAATAGCAGTTCCTCCATTAACGGCGGCCGCCTGTGCCAGCTGCAGACGTTTGAAAAATTGTCTTAAGAACAGCCTGCCCTACAGCTGCTTGGAGTGCACATCTACACAGTAGTGTTTAGTAAATGTGTGTGGTGTAGACCATGTGGCTGCTCTATAAATGTCTTCCAAAGGGATATTACCAAGGAAAGCCATGGAGGCGCCCAGCTTACGGGTGGAGTGGGCCCTGGGGGGGACCGTTAAAGTGCGCTTAGCCTTGTGATAGCAAATCTGAATACACAGAACGATCCACCTGGCAAAACCTGCTTTGGAAATGGGGTTGCCTTTGTGCTGGGCTGAAAAGGCAACAAAGAGTTGTTGTGTCTTCCTAAAGTCCTTGGTCCTATCGATGTAATACATCAAGGCTCGTTTGACATCAAGAGTGTGGAGCATTCTTTTAGCTACTGTCTCCGGGTTTTGAAAGAACGCGGGCAGTTCAATGGTCTGATTGACATGGAACTGCAAAACCACTTTAGGAAGAAATTTAGGGTTAGTGCGCAGCACCACCCTGTTGGGAGTGAATTTGAATGAATGGCTCTTGTACAATGAGCGCCTGTAGCTCACTAACACGTCGTAGAGACGTAATGGCAATGAGAAAAGTCACTTTCCACATTAAGAACTGAATCTCACAATAATGTAGAGGCTCAAAAGGTGGGCCCATCAACCTGGTGAGGACCACATTGAGGTTCCATACAGGAGCTGGCGGGGTCCTGGGAGGGATGACCCGCTTCAGTCCTTCTAGGAAGGCTTTAATGGCAGGAACCCTGAAAACGGAGAGATGCTGCCTGTTTTGGAGATAAGCCGCTATGGCGGATAAGTGTATCCGAATGGAAGCATATGCTAGATTGCATTTGTAAAGATGCAACAAATAACAGATGATGTTGGGAGTGGATGCATCTAGCGGGTTGATGTCGTTTTCATTACAGTAAATGACAAACCGCTTCCATTTTGCTGCATAGCAAGCTCTGGTGGTGGGCTTTCTTGCCTCCCGTATGATATCCATGCAGTCAGGAGGCAAGTTAAGGTAGCCAAACTCTAAGACTTCAGGAGTCAGATCGCCAGGTTGAGCTGTTGCGGATCTGGGTGCTGAATGTCGCCACGGTTCTGCGTCAAAAGCCGGGGTGTGAGGTGCAGCCTTTGATGCGGTACCACGGAGAGGTCTAGAAACGTGGTGTACCATGGTTGGCGTGCCCACGTTGGAGCAACCAGGATGAGCGTCATCGAGTGTTGCCTTAGCTTTCGTGCCACCAGCGGTATGAGAGGTGCTGGGGGAAAAGCGTACGCAAATCTGCCTGACCAGTTCATCCATATCGCATTGCCCTGCGACTGTGGGTGAGGGAACCTGGCGGCAAAGCTTTGGCATTTTGCGTTTTCCCTTGTGGCAAACAGGTTTATTTCCGGATGACCCCACTTCTGGAAGTACGGGCGGAGTACTGATGGATGCATCTCCCATTCGTGAATTTGGTGGCTGTACCTGCTGAGCAGATCCGTCATCGGATTGTCCTTGCCCGGGAGGTGTTCCGCCATGAGGAAGATATTCCTCTGAATGGCCCACTTCCACATGCTCTGAGCCAGATGAGACAACTGTGGAGAGTGTGTACCTCCCTGCTTTTGAATGTAGTACATGGCCGTCATGTTGTCCGTCCGAATCAACACGACTTTGTTGCACAGATGTACTTTGAAGGACGTCAATGCCATGAAGATTGCCATCAGTTCTAGGTAGTTGACGTGCATCTTCTTCTGCTGCGTTGTCCATAGTCCCTGCACTGTGTAATGGAGTACATGAGCTCCCCATCCCTGGAGAGATGCGTCCGTCGTCAGGATAATCTGTGGCACAGGCTCCTGGAACGGTCAGCCCTTGCAAAGGTTGTGTGGATTCCACCAATGCAGAGAGTTGTATGCCCGACCGGTCACCAACACTAGGTCGTTCAACTGTCCTTGAGCCTGCGTCCACTGATGAGCTAAGCATTCTTGGAGCAGACGCATATGTAGCCTCGCGTGCGGGACTATGAAGATGCAGGAGGCCATCATGCCTATCAACTGCATGAACACTCTTGCTGGAAGCGAGTGTTGTGGTCTGAACTTCTGGATCAGCGACTGAATGCTGTCTATCCTCACAGAATTTGGCTGAGCTGTGGCTGCCAGAGTATCGATCGTCGCACCCAGATATTGCCGCACATGGGCTGGCTGAAGGTGCGACTTGGGATAATTGAGTGAAAATCCCAGATCGTAAAGAAGGTGAATGGTGTGGGACATGTTGGCGGCACACTCCTGGGCCGACTTTGCTTGGACAAGCCAGTCGTCCAGATAAGGGTAAACGTGAACGTTTTGCCTCCTGAGGTGCGCAGCTACTGTCGCCAGACATTTCGTGAACACCCTGGGCGCCGTGGTCACCCCGAAAGGTAGGACCTTGAACTGATAATGCCGACCCTGAATAGTGAACCTGAGGTATTTTCTGTGTGATGGATGCAGTGGAATGTGGAAATAGGCATCCTTGAGATCCAAGGTTGCGAGGAAGTCTCCCTGATTGAGCAACGGGAGAACCTGCTGCAGTGTGAGCATATGGAAGTGTTCTGATAGAATGTACGGATTCAGGGGTCTGAGGTCCAGTATGGGCCTTAGGGACCCGTCCTTTTTTGGGATTAAGAAGTACAGGGAGTACACTCCTGTGCCTTCTTCCTCCACTGGTACGAGCTCGATTGCCCCTTTCTGCAGCATAACGAGTACCTCCTGCTGCAATAAGTGCAAATGCTCTGTGGACATAGGACGGTGCTTTGGTGGCATGTTGGTGGAGTGGATGTTAACTCCAGACAATAACCGAACTGGATAAGTTTCCTGACTCACCTGTCTGTGGTGATGGATTTCCAGACTGGCAGGAACTGCTGGAGTCTCCCCCCGACAGGTGTAGTATGGTCGGGGGGCAGTGACAGGGCGTCACTGTTTGTTGGTGGCAGAGGAGCGGGAGTTGTTGTTACCACGACCTCTGCCCTTGGTGCTGTTGCCCCGATAGCCGCCTCTACTCTGCTTGGTGTACGAGGACTGCGCCCCACCTTTATTGTATTGCGTTTGCTGGGACATCTGGCCTCTGGAAACACCTCTATTGCCTGAGCGACGAAAAGTGCTGCCCCGAAACTGCTGGGACTGGAGAGCCCCCATGGATTTTGCAGTCTCTGTATCCTTTTTTATCTTTTCTAAGGTGGTATCCACTTCAGGACCAAATAATCTATCTGGGTTTACTGGCTGATTGAGGATGGTGGTCTGTATCTCCGGCTTGAATCCGGAGATTCTGAGCCAGGCCTGGCGTCTTAACATGACACTGGTGTTAATGGCTCTGGCCGCGGTGTCCGCGACATCCAGTGCACACTTAATCGAAGCGTTGGAGATAAGCTTCCCTTCCTGAATAATCATCTCCGCTGCCTCCTTCTACTGATCTGGAAGATGTTGCAACAGGGTCTCTAGTGTGTCATAGTGTGCCCTGCCATATCTGGCCAGTAGCGCTTGAGTGTTAGATACGCCAGACATTGGTCGCTTGAGCCGCCACCCTCTTCCCTGATGCCTCCAGCACTTTCGATTCCTTGTCAGGGGGAGGAGCATCACCAGTGGTCTGCGAGTTCGCCCTCTTCCGGGCATTAGAAACGACCAGAGAGTCCAACGGCAATTGGCCCTTGATGTAGGTGGGGTCGCCAGGTGCCGGCCTATATTTCTTTTCAATCCTAGGGTTAATCACCCTGGCCCGTGTGGGTTCCTTAAAAATGTCTGTAGCATGTTTGAGAACCCCTTTCAGCATGGGGAGTGTCTTGACAATCTTTTCTGCTGTGGAAAAGGTATCAAAGAGGAAGTCCACTTCGATAGGGTCAGCATGCAGCTGGACGTTGTGGTTTTTAGCCGCCCTTTCAATTAGAGCATTAAATGCCGCCGAATCCTCAGTAGGAGAGGTCTTGACATTGTACACCTGAGGGTCCTGGGCATTTTGCGGATCCCCTGGGTCCCCCGCATCTGCCCATGAGTCTTGGTGATCCTCAGGATCTGTGTTGGCAGGAAAGTTATACTCCTCGTCCTCACCTTCTCCACCCTCCACATCAGAATAAGTGGGTGAGGGTGTGCCCACTCGTGGAGTCCGTGGAACAAGAGTCTCCACCAGAACAGGGGAGTCCACAGCAGGCTTCTTGCGCTTTAAAGGAATGGTGTAGGACTCCAAAGGCTGGGTTGCCGTGATTTTCCTCTTGTAGAGGGTCAGTTTCCCGGTGTCGATAAAGTGTTCCGACTGCTCCTCCACCGAGGGCTGTCGAGGTTTCAAGCACCCAAGCGGCTGAGAAGGCTTCGACGCCGTAGACACTTGGACGGGCGCTTCGGTGACCGCCCGTGGTGCGAAGGCCTTTGGTGCCACCTTTGGCGGCAACGTGAACAGGAGTGGCGTCGAAGACTTTGGCGTCGTGGCAGCCGGCCTTGCGGTGGAAGCATCCTTTGGTGCAGCCGCGGAAGCCTTGTCCCTGATGCGTTGTAGAGAGTCCGACACCTGCTTCGTAAAGGAAGCGGACGGTTTCGTCGACCCGACAGACGTCTTCGGACCACCTGCGAATGAAGACCCGAGCGTTGATGCCTTGTCCTTATCCGGCCGAGGCACAGGATCGGCCCTCTTCGGCACACCGTGCCTTCCTTCGGCGCCGACGGCCTTCGGCGCCGACGTAGTCGTGTCAGAGGACTTGAGCACTGGGTGCGGAGCCCCAGTCTTCGGTTAGACGCCTTTGGCAGATTTTGGCTTGACGCTCTTAACCGACTTAGACTCGGCGACCTTGACCGACTTCGGCTCGGCGCCCTTGGTCGACATCCCCGGGTCGACGCCCTTCTTCGGTTTCGGCTGCCCCGACGTTTTTGAAGACTAGGAGGTGGCCGTAGGGACAGACGTCTTCTGTTTCGATGGCGTCTATCACTTTCGTCGACACCGAAGGTTTCGGTTTCGTTTTGGCCAAGGCAGGCTCCGCAGAAGTGTCCGTAGCCGGGCCCGTAGGCGAGGCCGTGGATTCGGGTGGAAGGTCTTGGGTAAGGCCGTGTGGCGATCCCTCGAGCTCAGCCTTAGTAATTGTTCGTTCGGGGCTTAGCTCTTCACACGAGCTATCTCCTGTGGCCCCGTAGGCCTCATTGTCATCTCCTACCTCATCGACGACTTCATCCTCGACCACTTTGACGTCCGCGTCGTATTCGTAGTCGATCTCCTCCGCTGGAGGGGAAATCTGCATATGAACCTCTTGTTCGTCTGCTTCTTCTCTGTCGAAGATGTCCACCGGTGCCGGGGCCGATTGCTGGGCCTCCTGGCACGCCACGAGCCGAAGTCGAATCGTTTTCTTCGATCGAAACCTGGAGCAAGCCATACAGTTGGCTTCATCGTGGTCCGGCGACAGGCACTTGTTGCACACCGGGTGGACGTCGATGTGTGGGTACTTGGATCCGCACACGGGACATATCTTGAACGGACTCCGTTCCATGATGTGTCGTCGAAAGTCTTGCTGTGTCGACTGGGCCTCGAACACCGAAGAGTCACGCGACTCCTCTGGACGTCCGACTCGGGAACTGAGCCGGCACCGAGCGCAAAACAATACAGATGGTATAAGAAAGGCCTTGGGGCCTTAAGAAAAAGTCTAAATCGATTCCGAACTGGAGATGTCGAATATACATCCGAACCCAATGGCGGAAAAAAACAATCTGGGGATGGAGTCGATGCCCATGCGCACTGTAGTCCAGGGGAGGAGCCACCTATCTTGTGATACTTCGAAGACTCTTCCAGGACAACAATGTGCAATCATCCGGACCCAACACTAGGGGGCGATCTATGCTATAGATATGAATTCAGCAGCCCACATGCCTCGAACCTTGAATTTCCTTCCATAGGAATGCATTGTCAGCTTTTCACCAGAAAAGTTTGTCGATTTTCAAAAACTACAAATTTTCCTTAAAAATCGCCTGTATGACTTAAACGCATTCTTTCAATTGTTTAAGGAGATACACCAGTGCTCGATCCAGGATCCAACACTGAGTAAGAAAAAGTAGCAAGAACATTACTTACCTGCTAAGCGAATTTCCACCCATAGGATAACATTGTGATTTCATGACAAAAAGTTTTTTTAAGTGTCAACTTTTAAAATACAATAATATTCCTTAAAAATCACAACTGTAACCAAAACGCTTTTACTCAATTGTTTACAGGGGATGTCCCAGGACTGAATCTAGGATCCAGTCCGGTGGTTAGAAAAGTAATCTATAAAGTACCTAATTGCATTTAACTAGAAATTCCCACTGAGCTCAATGTAACATTGTGTTTGAAATTGTGTTGCCTATTGCAACAACTGTAACTATTGTATTCAAAAGTCTATTGCCTATTTTGAAAACTACTTAACTAAAGTAACTCATTCTGAGAAAGTGGTTCTAAAATAAAACAACTGTATATTTTTATACAAAACATTGGCCTAGAGTTCAGTTCTTGAGTGTATCCATTTGCTGGCTGAGTGTGTACAACAAATGCTTTACACTTTCCTCTGATACTGCCTTACTGCTCGACCTAGCTACCACTTTATATATAACTTTAGTCTCTGCCATACCTCTGGGACTGTGGACTCTGTACCTTACTTTGGTCCAGTATATACAGAGCCACTTTCTTACAGTGACAAAATGCAGTCAGAGAGGCGGCAGCAGCAGATAACTGGTTACGTAATGGCAAAGAGGCAGAGCTGCTTACACCTGAGCTGGTTCACAGACTGTTGAATTTGAAACAGCATGGCTGCTCGACTGTGCTGTCGTGTTTCCTGCATGGCCCATTGTAGTTCTCCCTATGTAAGCCTAACTGTACATGTTGTAGGCCTCATTTTCCTTTGCACACATTACTATATAAACACGCCTGCCTTTGTGCCACATTGTACTTCCACACGGAACCTGCATATGTTTTTGCCTACTGTTCTATTCCTGAGATTTAGTTGGCGCACCATAGACAAGGTCAAACAATGTCTCTTGTTGTTCTTTCTGGCCAAGCACTAGCACCGAAACATAAAACAAGAATGAAGCTGTTGTTTATGCGCACACATATCCTATCATATAGAGGAGTATATGAGTCACAAACAGACACATGGAACAAGAATTCTGAGACAAGAGCACTGCGTCTGCTGAGATGTAGAGCGCCCATCTGTGTATGCTAAGGTACGGGGTGTGCCGGTAATGCCAGAGATCTTTCATATAATCATTTAGCATTAGTAGCAAGGGAGGGGGGTTAGGTCACTGTCCTATAAAATGACAGCACTTTTCATGGAATATGGATTATTAACCATGCTAACAGTATTTTTATTATGCTTTGTTTTCTAATTGTGCCACGTATACTGCATTTCAGAGCACAGTAGTTTGAGTAAATATAAACTTTCTTCGTGTCTCCTGGTTATCTCATTGTGGGCAAGTACGAGCGAGAGCCAAAGGGTGTGTCCTGTACCACGATCCCTGAGAGGGTCGAGAGTGTTGTGTTCTGTGGGTTCCAATTCACTTGTTTCTCTGGTAAAGTTAGGAGAGCAAGTGAGGCACTATAGCTAGTCCGACCCGGACACATGGACACTGAGGTGGTATGGTGACTCAGTCCCTACATACTGATGTTTTATGATTCCAAGCATAGTTCTGTTACAGAGCGGAATCCCTGCAACAGTGCCTAAAGTGCTCAATTATTCGGTGTTGCCAAGGGAAGATCCAACATTAGTAAATATGAGTGCTTTATTGAACACATTGTATCAGGACTGCATTGTGAGTACATGTTGAAAAGAAAAAGGTGCCAAGTCCATCTCAGTGTAGGCCACACGTCAATATAGCAATCTGGAACAAATTTACTAAGAACATAAGGCCTACTTTATTCCCATCACCATTTACATCCACTTTAAAAAACATAGCTCAAGAAACTCACATTTTAGGTGCACAGAAAGTGGGGAAAAAAATGGGGATACTTTTAATGAAGGTGTTGTAATATGACTTGTGCAGTATATAGATGACTTTGATTGGGAGAAAGGGAAATCTTGTTACAGCCAGTCAAGGCATTTGGTGAAGAATAGTAGGTAAGTGCGGGAGGAGACCTCCTACTGACAGTGCTGTGGCTTCTCCTGCTGTTGCCCCCCTTTCACCCCAATAGTGGGAAAGTGGCAATGTGCCTGTATGACTTTCAAAGGCATGGAATGTGTAATCTATGAAATGCTGTTAGATGAAGACTAGAAAATAGTGTGTGAAAGTATAGATACATATGACAAATATAAGGGGGAAAAATAACAGGTGTGGCACTTCACAGCAAGGACTGGTCAGCACACATCATATTTTTTGTGACCTTCCTTAGTTATTAATGATGTGGGACAATCTTACGTGAAATGGTGCAATGTCCTGGTCTAAATCAAGCTCACACTGATGCATGCGGTTGTGCCCGCTGCAGACAGGAACAATGAACTAAGATAAAAATAGTGCGCCTTCCCTACAGCAGTCACTAACTTGTGTGCACCAGAAAGAACCTGTCTCCTTTCAATGCGAATGGCCTGTGGCAGGACTTTGAGAGAGGTTCAAGGATTCTGTCACAGGCTGGTGCACTGTGTAACTCCACCCACCAGACAGCACCTTAAGGCTGCACTGACTGCCGCTTCAGTTGCGGCTTATTCGTCCCAGCATTCAATCTGTAATAAGGAGACAATATATCCTAATGTAAATGGTGGCGTGCATCAGGAATGCTCTCCGGGAATCCATGTCACAGAAGGGGCTGGTGGTATTAGATACTCCTGATGCAGTCATCAATAAAAACGTGTAGCAATTAATTTTTTTAGATGCAACACTAGGGGAGGAGTTATGATCCTACACTGTGAGAGGCTATTAGGCTAGGGGGGGGGGGGGGCTTACATGAAATCTTACACAGCATACGTCCCAGTTCTTCCACTATTTACAGCTGAGGCATGCCTTGGAGAATTATGCTGTGCTCTTGAAGCAGTCCCAGAATATAATCCACCAGAGGCAAAACTCGTAAAGGAGGAATTGGGAGAGAACAACATTCCCGGACTTCACACTCTGCGGATTAATTCCCCAGACCCCCTCCTGGCCCTAAAAGCAAACGAAATGTGAAGATGTAGGCTCAGACTATGACGAGTGGTTGGAGGCCATGATGGCAGTGCGTATCATGGCAATCTCTTCCCACCTGAGTTTGATTCAGTTTAAATATCTCCACAGATTTGACTATACTCCTGTCTGCTTATGGAATATGGGCAAAATTTCAGACCCCTACTGTAAAATCCCTTGGGCCACATATTTCCATGTCATCTGGGAATGTCCAAATATACCACGATACTGGCTGGAGACTGCCAAAAGTATGGCTGTGGTGAGGCAGGAGCCCATTAGAGATGCACTGGGAGGCCGGTGTAACATCAGAACCCTGGTCGGAATGGGACTATTAATAGGAAAGAGACACCTAACTAGACATCGGAGGTTTGAGGCGGCTCCATCAAAGAGGGAATGAATAAGACAAATAAACTTCTGTGCTACACTGAGGAGGCCTTCTACAGAGCCTGAAGATGCCCTTCAAAAAATGCCAAAATGTAGGCCAAATGGTCGGACTATTCACAGAATTTTTGAGAAGATAGGAAAGGCTGTAAGATTGTTTGAATTGTCTCCTATATATTTGACCCCATCCCCTATAATTATGAGGTCTAATGTAGCGTATGACATAAATGAGATGTGTATTCTTGTGATGACTTGTGTATATTTACTATTGAAACATTTCAAAGTTAAAAAAAAAAACAGTTGGAACTTGCTGGACATTGAAAAATGTACTCGCTGCCTACAAACTGCAAGAGACTGGTTCACAACTTTCCTTTTATTTACTCATTTGAGGGCTCATTCATATTCTAAATGATTGTTTACCCTCCGGTGTTGATGGTAAATATTTATAGTTTCTGATTGTTTATGGATGCATAAAATTATACTTCTTGAATCGGTGTGGTTTCTGAAGGTACTGCACTAAAGAAAGAATGACTGCTACAAGACCAAAAAAGCGCTATTAAGAGAAAGCAAATGGAGTTTGCTTGCAAAAATGGGAGTGCTTGTGTCATTGAAATTTAAGTTGGTAAATAAAAACTGTAAGTCTACTTTTTGTACCAGTGAATGGTGAGCGAAGATGCAAATGAACTTAAAATGATCAATTTATCAGAATATTTTGGCTAGAGATCCCTCAATATTTGGCTCCTGAATTTTTGGATATTTGAAACAGCTGCTGCTGGCATGCGAGGATAAAGTCGCTTACTCAATCTGAATGCCTCCACATATTTCATTACCTCGGGATGGACAAGGAAAAGGGAAGCTATGATCCACACTGAGTAAGGGATTGAGGCTAATTACTTCATTCAAGATGGAAAATGCAAAGTCTACTACAAGGACCACTCGTTTCTTGGACAAAGACAGATTGGAGCAAAATAAGTATAGCATTTAGCTACAGTATAGTAGTGTGCTGGGTGCGGTGTCTGACTACATGGACACAGCATAGTAAAGTTGAGATTCCGCTAATACACCCTTGATGCAAAAGGCCATAGCCAAGACCTATTTAAAAGGGGGGTTTGGAAAGCAAACTTTTGCCTCATGCCCGTCGCTCAAACACAAAAGAGGTTAGTGGGAGATCCAGATGGGGAAGAGCTACAATGCAGGAACAACAGTTTTAATACAGAGTCATGTCCATTTCTTAGGATATCACGTATAGTAACATTCTTGTACAGGCTGCTTAGTTCAAAGACTTAAGAGGTTTCAGCTCCTTTGCAACTATATTAGACCATTTGGCCTGATGCCGCTAAACACGGAGCAATATAAACAATTTCTACGTATATGTACTCGGTAAGGCCTTACCTGCTGGCAGCTCTCGGAAACGCAAGTACTCCATGGAACGTGTAGTTACCAGTGGCTTTTGCGGATAGTACAAAACATGGGCCAGTGTGTCCATACGAACATGAAAGTTTGTAATATATACTCCCATGGCTTGCTTCCCCATAGCAGACTGGTAAGTGTTCCTAGGAGACTGAGAGAATGATCAGCACTTGTTAAATGTCAAAATCAAAGTGAAAATCAAAATATGTAAATTCACAACAAAGTTTTGTCATTAATTTTTGTTGTTACCTAGATTCGGTTTTAGAGAAGAGGATAGCAATTTGTTCAAAGCATGACGTTCAACTTCTCAAGTATTCACCAACCTCAGCGAAAAACCAGGTTTCTTCTTTCAACAAACTGGGAGTTGAGGTTGGGAAAGAAGTGGGAGCTAAGATATTGTTTGCACGGTCTCATAGCTATCCAAAGACAGCACATAAATAGTCCCCCCTCTCAGCCAGCAGTGTGCAATACCTTAGGGACTGCTGTGGGGAGGTCATGTTGCACTATGGCACTAACACACTGCACCAAAGGCCCACCAGTCGTCAAGGGAGGGAGTAGACATCATACATAAAAGCACCTCAGCACAATATCATGTGTGTGCTGAAGTGCTTTTCCAGAATGATAGTACACTGCAAAAACTGATGAACTCACACATTAGGTTGCATGGGTTAAACTGAGACAAACAGTTGACAACAGTTTTTGTTATTTACAACTGCAGCATCTGTTGGTATAAGGAGCAAACTTTTTAAAGAAAGGGTAGTGAGGTACTAAAGAAGGCATAGAAGTAAAAAAAAGTTGAAACAAAGATAAGGAATAAAAAAGTGAGTGATGAAAGGAAGTAAATAATAGGAAAGATTAATAAGGTTTTTATCTGACAACCTATAATCTTAGTTTGCTCCCACTTAACTAGCTGGATTTGTAACAAGAAAGCCCATGACTAAACACAGTGACCTGACCACATGAAACAAGGTGGCAACCCTATATAAAAGCAATGGGTTGTAGCAGACTTAAACCAGAAGATCTGGATGTTAAGATAATCTTAGGAACTTGACAAAAGTTAAGTAATATACCTAAGATCATGCATCTTTCTGTACTTCAGTTTTACCAAATTCAAAAGGGTTTAACAGGAAAGGCAATTAAATATGCCAAAGACGGTGCAAATTTAAAAGCTGGGCAATGAAAAATAGAAACCTGCTTTTAATCTGAGACCAGACAAATTAAAGACGAACAGTAGCAATATAGTTTGTTCACACTGAAACAGTGGTGTTCCTGAAGTTCCACAAAAAACATACAGTGTCCCGCGAACAAAGGCGAGCCTCGCATTTGTGATGGATATGGTGGATAAAGTGCATACATAGACCAAATTCAGATAGCATTTAATCCAGAATACACTGGCATAAGTGTCAAAGCCTGAAAGGAGAACCATGCATTAGGGGTTGTACTGGCCATGGGGAAGAGAGTTCTTCACACTATCGTAGAAACTTGAAAGCTGAATGCATATTCCACTAACCCCATCATGAATGCAAGTAATACTTTAACGGTAAGCCACTTTGAATAGAAACTCACCTGATTATGATCGGGAAAGGGTATAATAGATGCGCACACTCCAAGAATCATGGAGGGGTGAATCTCACAATGAGTGTAGGTTGAGCAGTACGCTACTCCCTTTTCCTGCAAGTCATCGGGAGTCATTGCCAGCATTACAGTTTCTTCTTCAAGTGTATCGATGTACTCTACTACACCACTGGCCACAAGATCCTGCCAACTAAACAAAAGCAACAACTTAGCACACCCACAATAAAAATTTAAAACATTACTGGGCATAATAAACCATACCCAGAAACAAAAACAAAAACCACCTTGTCAAAGCATAAGCAACCCCCAAATTCTTAAAGATCCCTGGAAAACGAATAGTTTTCTTACCTGTCGGTGTAGTTTTGCAGCTTGAAGATCTTTCTGGATTCACTATGATGTGCATTATTCGGCGGTCTTGAGGTTAGGTCCGGATTCGTAGTCTTTTCTTTGTTTTTTTTGTTTTTTCGTAGCCCAGGTGGGCGTCGGCGTCACACCTCCTTGGGTGCATTTCCGGTGACGTCGGCATGCTTCTTTCGTTTCCGAAGTAATGGCAATGTTCTATTTAGGTGATATTTTACCGCTTTGTACTTTAAAAGGTCCTTTTTTTTTTTTAACCACCTCTTCCCTCTCCAGCCTCATCTTTCTGGCGGAGGTGGGTGGGTTCGCTAGTGAATCCAGAAAGATCTTCAAGCTGCAAAACTACACCGACAGGTAAGAAAACTATTCGTTTTGCAGCGTGAATCTTTCTGGATTCACTATGATGTGCATAGATTTTGAAGCGGTTTCTCTTCTCTGTGGCAGCTGGGTGGAAGATGAGCGTTGGTTATTGAATATGTGGTGGAGCACCTTTTGTCCGACTTGTGCTTCCTTGTTCATCTGTATATCCACACAGTAGTGCTTCGTGAACGTGTGCACCGAAGCCCATGTTGCCGCAAGGCATATGTCTTGTATGGGTGTGTTAGCCAGGAAGGCTATTGTAGCACCCTTTTTCCTAGTGGAGTGGGCACGTGTCCCCTCTGCTAGTTCTTGTCCTGCACGTTTGTGGCAGAGTTGAATTGTTTGTGCGATCCATCGTGCAATAGTCTCTTTGGTTACTGCCTTGCCCATGAAACTGTTGGCGAATGACACAAAGAACTGTTTTGTTTTCCTGTGTCCCTTCGTCCTCTCAATGTAGTGCATGACTGCCCTTCTGGCGTCCAGGGTGTGCAGGGCTCGCTCTGCGCTAGTGGTTGGTTTTTGGAAAAAACTCGGTATCTGTATAGACTGGTTCATGTGGAATTTGGACACCACCTTCGGCATGAAGTGTGGGTCAGTCCTCATCACAACCCTATCATTGTGTATTTGTATGTAGGGTTCTTGTAGCGTCAGCGCCTGAAGCTCGCTTACTCTGCGTAAGGACGATATTGCAACCAGGAAAGCTGTTTTCATAGTTAGCATCTTTAGGGAGGCCTTGTGAAGTGGTTCAAAGGGCTCTTTCATGAGTTCCGTTAGGACTATGTTCAAGTTCCATGCAGGTGGCGGCACCCGCTTGGGTGGTGCGATCCTTTTCGCTCCTTCCAGGAATCTCTTCACCACCTGTGATGTGAAGAAACTCCCGCACGTTTCTCCCCTTGTGTAGGCGACTATCGCTGCCAAGTGAACTCTTAACGAGGATGAGCTAAGGTTCTTCTCCAGCAAGTGCGTCAGGTACTTTAGCACTGTGGAGTCCTTCTTCATTTTATTGTGAAGTTCTTCTTTTCTGCACCACATTGTGAATCTTTTCCATTTCGCAACATAGCACTTCCGAGTGCTGGGCCTTCGTGCCTCCCGAAGGACCCTCAGGGTGCTTTCTGGCAGTCTCAAATGTGCGAACTCTATGTCCTCAGGAGCCACGCTACTAGGCTCAGGCTCTCTGGCTCTGGGTGTAGCACAGCTCCGTTCTGCATGGAGAGTAGGTCTTTCCTCTTGCCGAATCTGTGGGGTGCACACTGTGTCTCTCCATGATCTGCGAGTACCATGTCTGCCTGGCCCACTGTGGCCCGACCAGTATCAGGGATCATGTTGCTCGCTCTGCACTTGCTCAGCACTCTGTGCATCAGTGGTATCGGGGGAAAGGCGTAAGCAAATATCCTTGACCAATCTATCCATAGGGCATTCCCCAGGGACCCCTCCTCGGGTTGTCTGGATGCGAAGTTTTGGCATTTTGCATTCCAGCGTGTGGCAAAGAGGTCCACTGATGGTGTTCCCCATCTGTCGAACAGCCACCTTGTCTCTTGAGCATTGAGCTCCCACTCGTGGGATGCCGATGTCTGTCTGCTGAGCCAATCTGCCTGTATGTTGTCCTTCCCTGGTAGGTGTATGGCTAGCAGGTCTATCTTGAGAGGGATGGCCCATCTCCATATCTCCTGCGCCAGCGTTGAAAGCGGGGCTGACTGTGTGCCACCCTGCTTGTTGATGTAGAACATCGCGGTGGTGTTGTCTGTTTGTAGCAACACCTTGTGCTTGTACAGTCTTGTTTGGAAAGCTTTCAGTGCAAGGAAGATTGTCTTCAATTCTAGGTAATTGATGTGCTTTGTCGCATCTGCTGGCGTCCACAGTCCCCTCACCTTGAGCTCCTCCATGTGAGCGCCCCATCCCTTCAGGGATGCGTCTGTGGTGATGGTCACTGTTGGCGTTGGGGGCGTTAGAGGCTTTCCCCTTGTTATGTTCTCCATGGTCCACCATGTCATCTCCTTCTGCACTGCGTGCGTTACAACCACTAGATCCTCCCAACTGCCTGTAGCTTGTGACCATTGCTCCTGTAGCCATTCTTGAATGGGTCTCATGTGGAGACATACATTTGGTACCAGGTGGATGCATGATGCCATCATCCCCATGATCTTGCTCGCAGTCCTCACTGTAAAGTCCACATTTGTAAAGCGCACAATCACCCGTAAGGGTCTACAGGCGCTGGGGGCCGTCGGGAAGATTAAGCGAGCTATTGCCCAGAGTCACATGGTGCTGGGCTAACCTGCCGCCGGAGCCGGGGATCGAACCGTGGTCCCCAGATACCAGCGTCAGTCGCCCTGGCCGCGGCGCCACACCTCTCCCGCCCCTGGCCGCGGCGCCACACCTCTCCCGCCGTCAGAGCTTGTCCCTTCCAGTAGAGGCGAGTTTCCTTCACCAGCGCCCTCGCCCTCTTCTCGCTGGGGAACACCTTGCCCTGTAAGGTGTTGATCTGTGCTCCCAGGAAGATCTTCACTTGTTCCGGCTCCATTGATGATTTCTTCCAATGGATGGAGAACCCCAGGCTTATGAGCATGCTCGTCACTGTATGTGCGTGCTGCTTGCATTTCTGGGAAGAGTTTGCTTTCACCAGCCAGTCGTCCAGGTAGGGGTATACGTGTATTCCCTGCCTTCGTAGGTGCGCTGCGACTGCTGCGAGGCACTTTGTGAAGACCCTTGGTGCTGATTTTAGCCCGAAGGCTAGTGTCATGAACTGGTAGTGGCTTTCTCCGATGGTGAGCCTGAGCATATGCTTGTGCTTTCTGTTCATTGGGATGTGCAGGTAGGCGTCCTTGAGGTCTATCGTGACCATGAAGTCCCCGATCTGCAATTGCGGGAGCACCTCTTGCAGGGAGGTCATTTTTAATTTTTGCGTTCTTATGAATTTGTTCAGGAACCTTAGGTCCAGAATGGGTCTCATTGTCTCGTCTACTTTTGGTACCAGGAAGTACGTTGAGTATATTCCCTTGTTTCTTTCCTTGAAGGGTACCCGTTCTATGGCCTGCTTCCGCAGGAGTTCCTTTGCTTCTTCCTGAAGACGCTCTAGCTGTTTGCTTGCTAGTGGTTTTCTTTTTGGTTTTCTGCTTGTTGGCATCCCCTCCAACTCTATGCAGTATCCGAATTGGATGATGTTGAGGATCCATTTGTCTGATATGATTTCTCCCCATTCTTGGAGGTAAAATCTTAATCTTCCTCCCACTGGTGTTATGTGGTCGTAGATGTCTAGCTTGTCTTGACCCCTCTGTACGTGCTGCGCCCTGGGATCTTTTCTGTGGGTGGGCACACAGATTTTTTAAGTCACTTAGAGGCGGGCTGCTGTCCCCCTCTTCTATTCTGTCCACGTCCATTTCCTCTCCCTCGAAAGGACTGGCCTCTTTGTTGGTATTGCCAGGACTGCTTCTGCTGACCCTGCTGAGCCTGCGAGTCTGCCTGGTGCGTTTGTTGGAAAGCCTGGTGTGATGTACCTGGCTGGTTTCCACCTCTCCCGCCAGGCCTCCGTGACGGGGTGCCCCTTCTGTTGCCTCTGAACTGCAATGCTCCCATGGACCTTGCTGTTTCGTTATCCTTTTTTAGTTGACTGAGCTTCTCATCAACTGTTGTTCCGAAAAGCGTATCGCCGTTGAGCGGTGTGTTCAGGATGCTGTGTTGCACCTCTGGTTTGAAACCTGAAATCCTGAGCCAGGCGGGTCTTCTTCCAGTGACACCCATCATCATGAGCCTGCTGGAGGTGTCTGCTCCATCCAGGGCCATCTTAAGGCAAGAATTTGCTGCGTTCTTCCCTTCTTCAACCAGTTTTTGGCCTTCTGTCTGGCATCCTGGGGCAGGTCCTTCACCAACTGCCCCAGCTCCTCCATGATCTGGTACATGTGCCTGTTTATCAGGGCGTTGGAATTAGCCATGCGCCAGTGGGTCGCGGCATTCCGTTCGATCCTTCTGCCCACCAGATCCATCCTCTTGCTCTCCTTATCCGGTGGTGGTCCAGAAGTAGTGGGTACGTTAGCCCTCTTCCTTGCTGTGGCCGTGATAATGGAGTCTGCGGAGACCGTGCCCTGAATGTAGGGTAGGTCTTTTGAGGAATGTTTGTATTTCTTCTCTGTTCTGGGAGTTACTGCCTTGCATGTTGCGGGCTCCCTGAATGCTTCCTTCCCTTGAGCCAAGACGCTGTCGAGCATTGGTAGGTACTGGCTCCTTGTTTGTGTGGGGAGCAATGTCTCTAGAAGGAAGTCTGCTTTCTGCTTCTCTTCGTCGAGCTTGAGTTTGAATGCCGCTGCGGCAGACTTTATCACCGAGTTGTAGGCCCCGATGTCGTCCGGCGGCGAGGGCCTCGAGGGATATGTGTCGACCGCCTCCTCCAGGCTGTCGGTGTCGACATCTAGGTAATCCACCTCCTGTAAGTCAGAGGGGGACGACTCTGCGTCTGTCCTGCTGTCCTCTTCCTCCCCATAGTTGTAACTATCGTAGGGATTCTCGTCCTCTTCCTGGTCGTCGACCACCTCGACGTCCGGGTCTTGTTCCTCGTCGACCTCGTCTTCCTCCTCGACCACCTCCACCACTGGTGGCTTGGTCTTGTGTGGAATCGTGAAGGTTTTAATCTTTGCGTCGAATTCTTTCTTTCGCTGGAAGATGTTTTCCATTTCGGCCTAGAGGCGCCTTCTCTTTTTCTCCATCTCGGCTGCGTGTTCCGCGTCTGATGGTTCGGCCGCCCTTTTCGGCGGTTGGCTCGGCGCCGTGCTTTTCGGTGCCAAAGTTTTCGATGTCGACGTCGAACCGGATTTTGGGTCTCTGGTCGGCGTCGGTAGTTTAGGGTCCTTCTCCCTCGGCGTCGATCGATCCTTTTCGGGGACGATTTTCGACGACTTCTGCTGTTCAACAGCTCTCGGCGCCGGGGACTCCTTCTCAGAGGATCCGCTGGGCCTGTGAGTACTCGCGGACGCCAGGTGTTTTGGCGTCGGCGCTTTCGGGGCCTTGCCCTCGTTTTTCCGAGACTCTGAGTCTCTCGGGTTCTTGGGGGCCGGAGAGTCTCCTACCTTATCAGAAGTCTTCGTGTAATCGGTCTCTACGACCGTGTAGCTGTCGTCTTCGGCGGCAGCGTTGTCCTCTTCCTCGGAAGACATCCCCAGATCGTAGAGGGACGGAGTCGGGGCCTTCCCCTGCAGGGTGGCGTGCGCTACCCTCTGTCTCTCTCTCACACGAAGGGTCTTCGGGGCGAAGGCGGAGCAGGCGTTGCAGTCCTCGCTTTCGTGATTTACCGGTAGACAAAGGTTGCATACCGGGTGCTGTTCCTTCTGCGCGTACTTGAGGTGGCAGTTACGGCAGAACTTGAACGGCGTGTTGTCCATCATCGAGCGCTCAGGGCCTCCCTGGTCGCGTGTTCATCGACGTTAGTCGAAGATCTCGATGAATTCTCCTTCTCCTTTGCTGACTCCTCGTCGATGAAGTCTCCTGGAGTCTTCAGATGACTTTTCTTTCTAATTTCTGTATTTTCCTTCTTCTTTCTCCAAAAATGTCTGGAGCCCAAACGGGAACGATCCAGATCCGACCGCGGAAAAAAAGAATCTGGAGATGGCGCCCAAGAGTGGGAGCTTCCGCAGGAAGCATTCCGACGTCACCGGAAATGCACCCAAGGAGGTGTGACGCCAACGCCCACCTGGGCTACGAAAAAAAAAAAAAAAAAAAGAAAAGACTACGAATCCGGACCCAACCACAAGACCGCGGAATAATGCACAGCATAGTGAATCCAGAAAGATTCACGCTGCAAAACCTATTTACCAGTCATGATGACGTCTGCAAATTATAGCATGAACGCTAAAAATATCTACGCCCAGAAGTTGCATATCAACTGGGCCTTGTTGCTGTATTCAACGGTCAAGTCACCTTCTTTGGTTAATGCAAAATAATCCAAGTCATCAGAATATAATTCTCACTTGATTCACCCTGGCTCTTATCCTTGCCCAAGTTCAGAATTAGGTTTTGTTCAATTCAGTGTGACAAAGCGTCACCACATTATCATTCATCTAGTCTGTTAAAGTCTCTCATTCAGAAGTTGCACCGGTTCCACCTCTTTTGGTGACCTCCTAATTGGGGCTCATTGTTGCTTTTCAAGGAGAAGAATTAGGGATTTTTTCTTTTTTTAAACCAGGCCTTGTCTGGAGCTATGCAGGATATGCTGTCCACTGGGATAGGAAATATCTCAAGTGTTCACCAGTGAGCTGGTCACTCGTCACTCAATCCCCATATGCAGTCTCAGTATTTTACTCGACTGCTCATGAAGAGATCTTGGTCATAGCACCTTTAAGCTCTTTAGCATCTGAGCCTTGAAGGTGCAGGTAAAAATCAGTTTCTACACAAGCATACTGTTCCGCATCACGCTCATACATACAGCGGAAATTCTGGTAGAGCACTGTAGTCTTGGATAACAAATTCAGTAGCACTAATTAATTGACGTCTTCACTGCACCACTGAAGCCTCCAAGTATTGGCAAGCTGTATTTTGGGGGTGGGGGGGGCAGCACACAGGTGTGCACAAACTATGGGGTCTCGGAAACTGCACAAACTGAGGAGACCCCTCCCGTCCCCACCACCTTACAGCTCATATAGCTCCAGTATGCAAGTCAACTCAACCTGGTTGTCATGGACATATTTCTGGGGACTTGTTCGCTAGGCAGAGGGGGCCCTCCAGGGGCATTCCTGGCCCTTAACTGCACCATCCTCGGTTAATACCGCAGGCTTTATCACCAGTTAACAGCCACGCACACTATGAAGGAGGCAGCTCTGTTGGATAATAGACATTCCAACCTTCGAAACATTAAGAGGACACCACTGTACAGTCACTCATACACTGACAATAGAGGTTTTGGGGCACTATACATGCAGGTATTTCTGTGTGAGGGCTTGAGGGCACCTCACACCAGACCCTGAAACATAAAGGTGAAAAACTGTTGACAATGCAACTAAGTTGTGCAGCAAGAAGTAATAATTCTGCAACCTGATGACCATTGAAGGGACTGAAAGTTTTACTCAGAGTTTCTTCTTTAACTTTATGAGCATAAAGTAACTTTGGCATACATTCATGTGCACTATGTATTTCTGCGCACCCTTGAACGCCCCACCTACATTGGGGAAAATCTTGCGCCTGAGCCACTCATCCTACTTGACTTTTCGCAATAGGAATAGTACCACTGTAGCAGAACTTAGACGCTCTCAGGCGATACAGTTTTCCTCTGTGTAAAGTAAACACACATTACGCATGCAAACTCATTTTTCAAATTTGTGGATTTGTTGGACTTTGAAACATGGAAGAGAACTAGGACATACAACCATTTACCAAATTTTTTACCTGTAATTGTTATACTCTCGTTCCTTTAACTGGTCGATGTGTCGCCTTTTCAACAGCAACTTTTGCTTCTCCACAATCAAAAGTGGTCTACAGATTCGGCCTGCATCAGTATAGATACGGATTTCTCGTTCTCTGATGTCCCTGATCATCGACACCTAAAGCAAAAAGCACATCCTGAAGAATGCTTTGATGCAATCAAACTACGACACTGCAGGTTAATTTCCTCTTTGCAATATCTTCTGTACCAACTGCAATTGATGCAGGACACCACTACCAGGCTCATTATTAACCTACCCAAATATGCATCTATTTTGCCAGTAAGACATAGCTTTCCGTTAAATACAGAGTTCTTTTCATAAAGAAATTAGCGAAAATTCCCCCGATTTCCTAGCTGCACAATTTTCTTGGTATATACCAATCTTGCTTTGACCGCCCACTAATTTTGGTACCATTTCCCAGATCTCACACAGCCACATAAGGAGAAGGGGCACTCTCCATGGCTGCGGCAAAAGACGGACATTTTACATCTCACTCCAACTTGGGAAAGTGAGCTGCTTCAGTTAGACAACACCGACAACCCTCATCCATCCATAATTTAAAAAAATTGCTTTTCAAATCACATAAGCCACTATGAATCTTGGAGAGGGAGGTAGGCCCTCCGGCTGTACACAACACAGAACAGCTAATTTTTCTCCGATAGGGCCGTACCATGTCAATGCTGTTGTGCAGTATTAACAGATGCATACCATTATTGTATTATGGTATATATATTATTGTTTATTAAGTTCATTATAATGTATCTAACTTTAGGGAGGTCATATAGCCCTTTCAGTACCAGATCAAGGAAATATTACAGATCTAGGAACGCAATGTATAGAATGGCATGATGCCACCTTATTCGTAACTATCAGTGTATTTTTTTTGTTTATTATTTAATGTTTTGTATGTATTTACTTTGGGTACATATAATATTGTTTATGGAAACAACCAATAAAACTTATTTGAACACCAAAAAAAATTGCTTAGCCACTGCCAGTAAACTTTGGTGTATGTGCGCTAAACTATGGCTTCATACCATAGCTTCTTGATAACCGAACATCTAGAGCGTTCTTTCAGCCCAACAGCCACACTTAAAGCGACACTGCCTGAGATAATAAAGCCGAGTTTCTACTTCAAGTGGTGACACCGAAATCTTCTGCATGTGCAATCAATTTGCAGTTAAAACCTATAAGAACGGCCTTTAGAAGAGGCTTTGAAAATCCAGGTACAATTAATTATGATAATATCTAATAGCACAAAATTGGAAAGGCTGCAGAAGGTTAAACAGGAGGTATGTACTACCACTATTCTACATACCACGTTTTAAGACTCTAGCAAGGTCAATCAAAATGGCAGAGTATTAGAACAGTACAATAACTGAATCTGTACTCACTTTCACTGAAATGGCTCAAAGGAGGTACAGAGGGGGCAAAAAAATGTCCTCTGAACGCACAGAGGATCAAATCAAAGGGTTGTATTGAGGATGCTTCAAGAATTAGAGTAAAGTTAACAAAAGAAGATAAGCATTTATAATGTGGGGGGTGGGGGGGGAGATGTGACTGCGGCGGTTTTGAACTTTGTTCTCAAAAACAATACTAACAGATAATGAACCAGATATCCTCGACTTCTGCATCTAGTGTGTATGGGGCATATATGACCACCCCTTTCATGGCCAACAAGACGTAGGCAGGAGAAACAGTCAAGAGATGCTGTCACAGTTATATGACAGTAAACATATTTAAGATGGGATTTTCCTTGGTTATCGGCTGCGTTATGAGAGATTGTTTGAGATAGCAATTAACCTTGCAGCAATCTGGTCAATTCTGAAGCCAAATACAACAGAGGGGGATTCTTCAGGTGTCATATTAATGGGATTAAATAGCCTATTCAAGAACAGTACAAACATTATGGGGGAGTTTAATACTACTGTTTTGCATGTTCTAAACATTGTAAGTAACTAGTGTCAATGTTGCCCAATTAAAGGAAAATCTATTTATTGGTTTTAAAAGATAAAAGCCTTAGGTGGCTTTGGTAGAATTCGAAAACCTGACTTGCAGGCCACACAGGATGGCGACAATTCGTGATCAACTCACTGAAACATCTTCCTGGTTACGGCTACTGTCTACTGTTCCCATAAGAAAACACAATAAATCACGTTAAACTGAACAACTTGGGATTTTAACAACAACAAAAAAATTATCTATAAAATAACTTGGTCAACATTAATAGAGGTACCTTTTTGATTGTATTAATGGAGCGTCCCTAAAACAGTTGTGCTAGTAATTTACAATTTGAAAACTGACCCGTCTCGGAATTAAGAAAAGTTATCTGGCAATCTTCCCTGTTCTCTTGCTTGTAAAACCTGGACTTTATAGAATGCATAGAACATGAAACTTAACAAGCAATTACCATAACTTGCCAATAGGACAACATTGGCCATTATCACCTAAAAAAATTAACACATTTAAAAAACTGCACAACAGAATCCTGGAAGTAAAATCTCAACGTTACCTCTGATACAATGATGTCCATCTGCCGTCTCAGTTTCCTCAGGGTGTTCATCAACTGTTCCGGGTCTTTGTGTATCCCCACCCAGCATCCATTGACAAATATCTTTGTTGCACTGTGAAAATATTAAAAGAAAAACATAAACCAATTCCATTTATAACCAGGACAGTGGGGCCAAGCATGAAGAATGTCACCCTTATTACAAAATGCATACTCTGCAATAGCCGCTGGAGAGATTTCTTCCAGATTTTCCATACTCCATTCTTCCAAAAACTCGAGAATTGGTGAAGGCTGAGAACCCACAGAAATGTAGGCCATCAAGGCCAGATTCTTCACAAGTCCTACCGCATGACCCTGGGGAAAGATAGTCAAATATTTTTAACCATTTATGAGCACACCGCTTAAAGGATACAGCACTTTAAAAGCAAACATAATGCATCTCTTTCTAAGCAAATACAATGTGTGCATCACTAGAAACATATTTCCTGTCCTGTAAGCATCTGTTCATAGCATGTAGTGCTATGTAGAGCATTCACATGCTCTGCATACTCCTGCCATAGTGTTGATTTAAGACAAGTCACAGGGTTCATTGTGACTCCTCTTTTAGTGGGAAATGCACATATGCATCGACTCCATATTAGACCGTCTTTCACACAGCAAGTGGTTAGAAGTGTAGAGTGGTGAATAACCGGAGCATGGTGCACTATGCCTATTGTGAGTGTAAAATGTGCAGCAGACAGGCTTTGGGAAGGCTCATGGGTGCATGTTAATCTAGAGCACTACACGCTACAATCAGATGCTTTTTAGGTTAAGTAACTTTTTCCATTCATAGCATGTGTGGCTGTAGATACACATGCTCTGCATAGAGCAGTAACCCTTTGAAGTGCTGGTTAGCCAGTGGATGGTGCAGATGCTTGAAACAAAGTTCTTAGCACCATTTGGCCAAGCCTAGCCTGCTTACAGACTTGCATAGCCACACAATAGCATTTGGTAAACGTGTGTGGGGCTCTTCAGGTGGCTGCTTTACATTTATCAGCTAGTGGGATATTGCCCAAAAAGGCCAAGTTGTGCCTTATTGCGGTTCAAGCATGCCCTGGTTGGGTAGTAGGACTGGGGGTTAGCAGTAGGGTTCTTTTCGATTGATGGTAGCTGATCTGGATGCACTGGACTATCACTGTGCTATGCCAGCCTTGAGGTGAGTCTGGTGGAGTTTGTCAAAGACTACAACGTTTGTCAAACTTGCGGAAAACCAGATTCTTATCAAAAAAGTCTATAAGGGCCAGCTTAACGTCTAGCGTATGGAAGGCTCTCTCTTGGTCACTAAGTCCGGCTGCTGGAAGAAGACTAGGAGCACTACAGTTTGACTCGAGTGGAAAGGGAATACTACCTTGGGGAGGAACTTAAAATTAGTTATGGTGAACTACACTACTCCTGTGAACCTGAATGAATAGTGGCTGTTGCTAACTGATGCGTATAAGGGAAGTTATGGTTTTGACAAATGCCAGATTCTATGTGAGGAAACTGAAATGGGCAAGAGTGCAAGGCTGTGGAGGGGGAAGGGGCGGGAAGGAAGAAGGTAAGAGTGTGGTGAGCACAACAATAAAGTTCCATGCAGGGGCAGGAGGCACCCTAGGAGGCACGATAGCCTTGAGGCACTCCATGAACGTTTCCTGTTTCGCATGTAGGCAACAATAGGTGCCAGGTGCAGTCATATGGAGTTTGAAGTTTTTATTAATTTAGCGCAGTTACTTAAAACCATTGCTATAAAAGACAGCATTAGCACATTTATAAAAATCAGCATTAGCTCATTTGTCATATTAAAAAACAAAGCTGAGAAACAGCTCTCCAGGGTTAGTGACCATTATGCTTATAAGGAAAAAAGCCTTATAGGTGCCAATGTAAACATTTTGCTAAGTTGGGCCAGAATGAAAGATGATTAAAATAAAAGGTGCTAAACCACAGGGGTGATAAAATCTGTAATGAGTTTTTGAGAGGGAATGGGTAGGAGAGCGGGAGCCGAAGGAGGTGACAGAAGATTGTCCAAGAGTCTCACAAATTTTCCAGACCTTGCGAGCACTTGAGTGTCAGCAGGCATAAAACAAAGAGCCGAAGCCTCCCAGCATGTCGTAATACCCAGTCTTAAATACAAGGGTTTTTAAGAGAGACTTTCTTGGGGCAGCTAGGGCCGGGCAACAGCACAGGAGATGCAGCCATGATTCAGAGTGGTATTTGCACTGTCTGCAGGCCCCCCCCTTCACTTGTTGGAACCCATCTGTTGAAGGCCGTCGAACGCAGGCCGAGAAGGCGCATAAACATTATATTCTTCCGTGCCACTGCGTCTAAATTTTCCTGGAAGTAAGCTTGCGGTTTCCCAGGGAGATACGAAGAGTTCAAGGGGAGCAAAATGGTAGATGTTTTTACGGAGTGCAGATCCGTACGATGGGAGATTAATTTGACCTGCCTGTTAATATTTACAACAAGGGGTGGTGATGGACAGAGTCTCTGAATTAAGCAGAATACTCTCACCCAGTCAAGAGATCAGGGCTAGATCCAACACCGTTTTTTAGCTCATTGCACCATCCCAGTTTCAGAACCTGGCTGTATGCAAATTAGTCTGTCCCTGGCCCAGTGCATCATGGGAACAGGGCAGACCAGACTACAAAAGCCAATTCTTACACTGGGAAGGAAACAAGCTTCCGGGGACCGGTTTCTGGCATTTCAGCCGTCTTCGGCCCGGCTTGCTTGAATCCTGATGGTGCAATGAGCAAGGGACTCACATCTGAGTATACCCTTCCACGCTTAGGGTGGACAAAAATATTTACAACAAGGGGTGGTGATGGACAGAGTCTCTGAATTAAGCAGAATACTCTCACCCAGTCAAGAGATCAGGGCTAGATCCAACACCGTTTTTTAGCTCATTGCACCATCCCAGTTTCAGAACCTGGCTGTATGCAAATTAGTCTGTCCCTGGCCCAGTGCATCATGGGAACAGGGCAGACCAGACTACAAAAGCCAATTCTTACACTGGGAAGGAAACAAGCTTCCGGGGACCGGTTTCTGGCATTTCAGCCGTCTTCGGCCCGGCTTGCTTGAATCCTGATGGTGCAATGAGCAAGGGACTCACATCTGAGTATACCCTTCCACGCTTAGGGTGGACAAAAATATTTACAACAAGGGGTGGTGATGGACAGAGTCTCTGAATTAAGCAGAATACTCTCACCCAGTCAAGAGATCAGGGCTAGATCCAACACCGTTTTTTAGCTCATTGCACCATCCCAGTTTCAGAACCTGGCTGTATGCAAATTAGTCTGTCCCTGGCCCAGACTCTGTTCATCACCACCCCCTTTTCTGTATCGTTTTTGGCCACTATAGGTGTGGCAGGGTATACTCAGACATGAGTCCCTTTCTCACTGCTCCATCAGGATTCAAGCAAGCCGGGCCGAAGAGGCTGAAATGCCAGAAACCGGTCCCCGGTAGCTTGTCTCCTTTCTGGTGAAGAATTGGCTTGGTAGTTTGGTCTGCCCTGTTCCCATGATGCACTGGGCCAGGGACAGACTAATTTGCATATAGCCAGGTTCTGAGCTGGGATGGGGCAGTGAGATAAATAACGGTGATGGATCAAGCCCTGATCTTTGGACTGGGTAAGAGTGGTCTGCTTAATTCAGACACTCTGTTCATCACCACCCCCTTTTCTGTATCGTTTTTGGCCACTATAGGTGTGGCAGGGTATACTCAGACATGAGTCCCTTTCTCACTGCTCCATCAGGATTCAAGCAAGCCGGGCCGAAGAGGCTGAAATGCCAGAAACCGGTCCCCGGTAGCTTGTCTCCTTTCTGGTGAAGAATTGGCTTGGTAGTTTGGTCTGCCCTGTTCCCATGATGCACTGGGCCAGGGACAGACTAATTTGCATATAGCCAGGTTCTGAGCTGGGATGGGGCAGTGAGATAAATAACGGTGATGGATCAAGCCCTGATCTTTGGACTGGGTAAGAGTGGTCTGCTTAATTCAGACACTCTGTTCATCACCACCCCCTTTTCTGCCTGTTAATGGCATTTTTCCAGGCAGAGTATGGAATGGTGTCTAAAAAAAGAGATATGTTGTCCATCTCTAGCACTCTTATGGCCTTTGTCATATGGAGGTGTAGGCAAGTCCTGACTATTATAAGCGCCAGAGGTAACAATGTCCTAGACAGCAGGATTTAAGGGGGTCCAGGTTATTGGGGATGCAATATTGGACAAACCTTTTCCTCTTCTCAGCCTTACATGATCACATAGTCATGCACTCGTACGGGAGACTGATATAACCGAACCAATACATGACCGTCATGTTGTCAGTCTTGATGAGTGCTAATTTTCCCTGAATGACCTGAAAGATTTCTTTGAGAGCTAGGCATATGGCTAGGAGCTCAATGTATTTGATGTGGTGCCCCTGGCATTTGAAAGCGGGGGGATAATGGTCCCCTTCGTAACTGTGTCACTGAAGTGCCTCCCATGCAACATCTTGTTGCTGTTACACAACTCCAGAGCGTGATGAGCACAGGTTCCCAACAACACTAGATCATCCCAGTGACTCTCCACTTGTGATCGTTACTCCAAGAGGCATTGCGGAAGTGCTTAATTTGAGCTGGTGGGTTCCGGTGCTCCGCACCACAATGTAATTTATTTCCCGTGCTCGGCACAGGCATTGAATTGTCCACACCAAACTTATGACAGTCTGCCACATTGTGGTGCTGCTCATCTAATTTAGAGATGAGCATAACAACGTGTGTTTATGAATGTAATACACATTAAAAATTACTAATACCTGCCTTCCCAGCCACTCTTTTAGCTTTGGGGACTTGAAATAATCTGAAAGGTCGCACTTGCAGGTGAAAGAGATGGTTAGTAGTTGTTTTGGCAGTGGTGACAGGGGTGATTGGTGGTGCAAGCTGCAGAGGTCTCCTGGTCAGAGCCCTGGCACTTATTATTTTACAAATTAAACACTGAACTCCGGTAATAGGTATTATGCTTTCCTCACTTCCTCGTGCAATTCATTGATTAATAGGGAAAACAAGTGGTGCGAAATGGCTTCAATGACAGACCCCTCTATTGATATAGAATTTCCTGTTGATATGCCCCTTTTGACTAAGTCTTACATAGGAAGAGGTGCATTTGAATTATTGACAAAAGCCCAGGATCTGTGCCCAACTAGCACCATTTTTCCTACATGCAATTTCTTGGGACCAGATCAAAAGCTGATGAAAAATCTAAAAAACACATGCATAACGGCAATTTTACTATTGTGCTGAACTTCTAGATTAAATGTGGAAAGGTAAAAAGCTGGCTAACTGTGGACAGACCTTCCCAACAGCCATTTTGTGTTGGGGAAAAATGTTGCCATTAATGACCCACTCATTCAGAACTGTCAATACTAATTTGGAGAAGATTTTACAATCTATATCAATTAAACTTATCGTAACACATGACTTTTGATAGTGTTTATGACCTTTCTTGTATAATGGAACAATAATAAAATTTAGCCAAGAGTCAGTGCAGCTTTGAGAAGCCACTATTGCCATAAAAACTTCTGGAAGAGTCTCCAACTACCACTCTACACCAGCGAGGAAAATCTCCAGGGGAATCCTATTATGACCCGGTGCCTTTCCTTCCTGGAGGCCTTTTATGGTTTCCCTTACTTTATCTTTTGTAAACAGCTCTATCTGGGTAGCGGTTGTTACACTGCTATTGGCTCCAGCGTCAATGCCAGGGGAAAAAACTCAAGTGCGGGGATGTTTGTGGAATTGAAAATTGTGTTGAAATGTGTTACCCATGCTGCCTCTCGAATATTTGCTTCTAAAAATGTTTTCCTTACTCCAAGGACTTCCCTGATCATCCAGCAGAAAGCCTGTGAATCTTTCTCTGTGGCAGCTTTTTTCAACTTCAGCCACTTTCTGTATGCAATATCTACTTTCTTCTTCCGGATTAATAATTTGTAACTTGGTCTGGCCGCTCTCATAGTCCGTCTGGTGGAATCACTTTAAAAAACACTTTGTAGTTACAATTTCTTCACCTTGCCTTCTTCAAACCAACCCATATCAGCATTTATTTTGTTTCTGAAAGATTTATTAAAAGTGTAAGATCTCAAAACAAGTGTAGTTAGAAATTTCAGCAAAGGTAATAAGGGGGTAATATAATTGCCTTGCTTGAGCCAATCAGTATCTGTCTTTGAAGGTCTACTGTTGAAGGGTCCAGTTTTCACACTTCAGTTTTGGTTGAATGTTCATGGCTCAACTTCACAATTTGGTGGGCAAGTCTTACTGCCAGTTGCTATAAAGTCAAAATGCAAGGCGTGAGAAACACCCTACTATATTGGGATGTCTGAATTTGTGGAACCTAAGAGTTAGTGCCCAAGCAGAGTATCCGTAAAGGACAGGATCAAGTGGTTAATGCACATCGTTGGTGAGCACATTTTATAGATTTTACATAGAGCAACTGCACCATAGAATAATAGAAACACTTTAAAAGGAACACTAGTGACTTGAGTATATTTCAGTAAAATAGGAGTAACGGAGCAAACGTATGAATCAAGAAGGGGTAGAATCAGTAGGCAGGGGAATGGCGAAAGAATCAGACATTGATCAGGCGTTGGTGGGAGAGGTAAGGTTTTTAGGTATCCAGAACGGGACATGTGAGTTTGAAGTTCTAAAGTCTAGGGGAAGGGTTTTCGAAGCAGAAATCACAGTGCCAATTTTCTTTGTGCTATGAGATGTTCTTAAGAAAGGGGACTTCCACTGTAATGACTTTCTGCTTTTCACTTTTTATTTTATGACAAACATCGAAAGTAGCCTGGTCTCATAAGAAGGGGTTATTGAGAAGCACAGCATCTATAAGGAAGGCTTCAATGTTTTGACTTCACGTATGCTTGGAAAGGAGCCAATGAAGGTTTTGTAAAGCAAGTATTGAGATTTTACTCTGATTTTTTTTGCATTGGTAGAAAACCTTGTCACAGACTGAAAACACTGTCTAAGCAGGGATACCTCACCTTGTCATCCAGTGACATTCTGCAAAGACTAGGCTTGACAACTAGAGCTTGTATTTTGGTTTTTAGGAGCGAAATGAAGGTACAATCTAAGATGAACGTCAGGGAATTTACTCAGAGAGCGCGTCAGCGAGAAAACAATAGTTGCTAAGCTACTCTAAAAGAAAGCGTTCAAGTTTTGACTTGAGCTTGTATGAGGTGAGGGAGAATTCCGTTTTTTGTGGTTTGAGGCAGAGTAAGTTTCCACACATCCACAGAAGGACTTTTCAAAAGCCTGAACTTAAAGAATGATGATTGCCCAGAGAATAGACATTTTAAATAAATGCAACTTTCATGAATCGGGACGAATACTTACTTTGCCAGGGTTCCAGTTAAATAAAGTTGCCATCTGAAATGGTACGCAAGGTGGCATGATTCACATACAAATGGAAACGGCGAATGCTGGGTGTGAGAACATTACAAAGAACAAATTGCAAAGCTGAATTTTTTTTTATTATTATTATTTTATTTACCTCCGGGGTTTCAGCAGGACAAACCATTCCCCACAAAGTATTATGCAACTGTCGGGGTTTTGCCAGTTTACCATCTCGACCGATGGGAGAATTCAAACGCCGCAGATGCGAAAGTGTAGATGCGAAGGTCAGCCGGTTCAACACCTTCAAAGACAAGAATAGTTTAAATCCACTGCTTCTGTACTGGATTTCAATGCTTCGACTGATGATAAACAACATTAACATGATGTACAGGCCACGCACTTACAACTAGAAACCCACTTAAAAAAGAGGTCTCCCAACGCAAACGCTTAACCATAATTGTGAAGTTCAAGACATTCACTGTGCAGAAAGGAGTTTGGTAACCCAAAATACAGGAATTACCAATAATGCATCTGTCAAAAGGCATGGAGAGAAGCTTGGCTAAGCATGTACACAAGTGTTAACATAATGTGTTAAGTTGCACTACTGTACTCAAACGTATTTATATTAGTTACTTTGGGAGTACCATACCACAACAGCATACAACATTCCAAGAATTACCATAATTAGCCAAGTGCCAGCATTCAACGAGGGTACCATCATGTTATGCATGCATATAATAGATAATAAAATGACGACCATATAGCAGATGCCAGACAGGAGGAGTGGGTTCCATGGATAACCACAATATGCTAGCAATTGTCACTAGTATCCCACAGATGGCCACAATATGTAAAAATTCCCACCATACTGTCAATACAGCCCAATGAATACACACAATATTTCTTGAACCAACTCTGCACTGCTGGAGCTAGCAAAGAGGTCGGAGAAAGGTACCATCGTGCAATGGATGCCCAGAATATGAAGAGGATTCACAAAATTATTTCAGGGCAAACATATTTTTAAGAGTGGGTAACATGCCATGGATGGCCATAGGTTGCCAAGAAAGACCACTATTTGAGAGTACCAATAGGGGGCTGCAGTGACGCCCTTTCCAAATAACCCCTTCTTAAACGAACCCCTTCAATCAAATGGTAACAGACAAGAAAGGGGAGATTTCAGGGGAAAATTACACTGATCACACAGTTTAAACTCTTCAAACCTAAAATATAAACTTGCCTGAGACACCCCAGCTCTGGCTTGATGAGCTTTCTTCTGATCACCCCAGTTTCCAGTAGCAAGTGCGTATTTCAAGCCATCCGATATTATCCTTGTTTTGATTGCAAGCTCCAAGTTGAAGTCTTTGCCACGGTCGATGAACTTCTGTGCATACATCCTCACTTCCTTCAACAAATTCTTGAACATTCTACCCAAGAAAGCAAAAGTAAAATGGTAACAAGCTTGTATTATCCTCCATCTTTGTGCCATGCCTCCAAAGGGTATTCAGCAGCACAACCTACAACACTAACTGTTCTATCAGACATAGCCTAAAGTTAAAGCGATGACACCAGTCATTGCTTTTAACTGCAAACACTTTAACAGCACTAGAAGGGCTTTTAAATATTAAAATACTGCCTAAGCATGGTCAGTAATTTACTACTCCACCCTCATTCTAAACTAGCAATGAACCAGAGGCAAAAGGGTACTGGTTTTGGGATAATCATAATATAGCTGTGCATTTTATAAAACGCAACACATTCCTAATTCCAAAAACGAAAAACACCAGCATAGCTAATTCCAAGAACCCAAGTATTTTTACAACAGTTAACTATCTACTCATCAGATTCTAACGAAAAAATAAATTACTACTTACCCTCTGAAAAGGAATGCAAGCAAAGGTCCAGCAAGATCCAGCCTTTTATTCCCGTAGTGATCTCTGTCATCCAGCTCTCTTCTACCCAAAGCTGCCAGAAGTAACCGATGAACCATGTACCTAGCAATATCCATACAAATTTAGAAACATTTCATGTTGGAGATGTACATATATAAATATAAAAAGGCAGGACAGGAACTTTGGATTAAAGAAAAGCATGGTCCATATGTACACACATGAACCAGATTTGTTGTTTTTCTCTTGCAACACTTTAATGCAATGATTACAAAAAATGTAATATCCTAAAGGATAATTACATAAGTCTAACAATCGAAGGCACAGAAAACAAAACTTCTAAAGACATGGGCAACAATGTTTACACTTTAGAGAGGATCTGCAATAACCTATTAAGCTGCAGTAAAGAAGCATCTAAGAACCAGTCAAAATCATACCTAGGAAATTTCGCAGCTGAGGCACACAATGTAAATTTACTACCCAGTACTCTTCTTCAATCAACTCACAAGCTGCAATGTATTTGTAGCAAAGTTCCCTTCCTTTCATTTGGAATTAGATTACCCGTCGCGCGTTGCTGCGATCTCCGAAGAAAGGAAATTCAAGGAAACTCGTTATGATAACATTCAATGTACATTGTGTCATTTTTATTGAAATGTATTCATTTTAATATGTAAAACATTTCAAAGTGTCGTTTTAATTCTATTTATTTATATGAGTGCTTGTGGATAGACGATTTTTTGTTTTTCCGTCTTGTGCGTACATCAGTATTCGAAAGATTATGAGGGCCCTGGGGGGCCGATATTTAAAAAATATTTATGCCAGAAACCTTCGCGGGAGTGTACTTAACAACTTCTCAAAGTTTCATGGCGATCGGTTGAATGGTGTTTTAATTCTATTTATTTATTCGAGTGCATGTGGATACAAGATTTGTTGTTTTTCTGTCTGGTGTGTACAATTCGAAAGATTATGAGGGCCCTGGGGGGCCGATATTTAAAGAAATGTTATGCCAGAAACCTTCGCAGGAGTGTACTCAACAACTTCCCAAAGTTTCATGGCGATGGGATGCATGGTGTAGTAATGCATAAAGGACAAACAGACAGACAGACATACATTCATTTTTATATATATATATATATATATAGAATACATGTTCTGATTCGCGTGGTGAACTTTAAGGAACCCAACAATAGACAGCTGGGATTTTTTGGGTGGCAGGGGTGCCTGTAGAGATCAAGGGTCTTATTTAGATCTCGGCGGGTTGAATACTATGTTACAAACGTGACGGATATCCTGTCCGCCCTATTACGATCTCCATAGGATATAATGGGTTCGCAATACGCAGGACGGGTTATAAGTCACGTTTGTGAGGGAGTATTCCCGCTTACCAAGATCTAAATCAGTCTCCGAGTGTCTAGCAGTATATGTATCATTTCAGAAACATGGGCGTGGTTCAATGGAGGCCTCTTCAGTGTCAATAATAGTTTTATAAGGTAAAGTTAATTTCCCTTTTAGACTCAACCAAATCTGGATGGGCAAAAAATGTGTTTAGTCACAAGCCAGTCCCAATCTGCAATGAAAAGAACACCCAAATAGTTTCTCCAGGCATCTCTTTCGGCTTGCATGGTGCAATATGAAAAGCAAGGGCCAGGAAAACCAAACAAATGCATGGAGTTTTGTTTTTGGTTACCAATGAATGCAAACAAATCACCAGCCCCAGTCTCAACTTCTAAATCTTACTAGAACACTACATGTTAAGGGATGGTTGCCCTGAAAAGAACGTGTACCTCCTGAATGTACACACAATAGTGCTTTGTAAATGTATTATGGGGAGGTTTAGTTAGCAGTCACAGCTGGGTCTTCTAGAATGTTTACCACAGTCGGTGTGTTTTGGTTATTTCTTTCCTTCTAAGGGAAAATGTGCTTTAATGGCACCAATCTTTGGTTAATTTCCACTCGTAGCACAAGTTCTACACTGGCAATACTGAAGAATTTCTATATGAAATACTGGTTTTGATGTAGAACCAATCGCAAAAGAAACCATCTATCCACAAAAGGCAGACTTGAGTCAGAAATAACTACATTAACAGGGCAAATAGCTTCTGTTCCCCCTGATTCAAGAAAAAAAACGGAACAAAATGGAACGTGTCTGTAGGCAGCAGACGTTTGCCTGGAAAATGCTCGACCTTTCCTTGTACAGAGAATTAAGTTCAGACTTCCCACAGAGGTTTAATTTTCCACACCAGCCTCTTCCTGTGACTCGTGTGACCTTCTCTGCCATACCCACAGACAACCACTGCCCTCGTGCCCCCTTGTCCCTCCAGCCTCCCCCGCACTCCCTCCTGCCCTCTGCACTGTTTGGTGCCAGAGAGCAGAGCTTTCACATTAATTCCTGTCTGAGGTGCTGTGTTGCTGGTGACTGTCAGCTCACAGACTGTTACCTGTCAGAGTCCTCAGCAGAGGCATAGCACAGACTGAGGGATATTTTTGTAACAAGCAAGCACTTTTTTTTTGGCTGCCACAAGAATACTGCAAATTTTGGTTCAACTTTTTTCTTTATTCCCTCCAGCAACTTGCAAACCCAGGCAGCAAAATCCTGGAGAGCGGGATGGCGTATTGGAAGTGATGTGTTTTGTAGAAAAGGTTATGAAAAGAATAGGTATCAACAAATAAACCTAAAATACAAATATTAGCCTGTAGTTAACTAGAAAACCTAGCTAAAGTAAATGCTCCAAAATGTGACTTTTCCATTTATTACAAGAAAACGAATCAAACTGCTTCATCTGGATTTAAACCAAGTACACACTTCAAAAGCAAAGAGGACCAAACATACCCCAAAAAATAAGCTTTCTTTGTTTCACAGAAGTCGCTGACCCCCACATGTGGAAGCATCTCTTTCTGCAAGACTTCCTTAGCATACTTGATTCTCTTCTCTTTTGTGACACCAGGCTTCGCACCTCTTGAGCCTATGAAGTTCAGGGCCACATTCTGTTCTTGAATAACAAATGCCTCATCCAGAGAAGGCTTTACCTGAAAGAGAGAGAAGTTCACTTGCTGTATTAGATCACCTGCATTATAAAACGTATCAGTCAGATGTGAATGAAGGTCACAGGCCTTAAGGTTAGAAAAAATAAATTCTGCTTTTAATCCTTCCATGGTTCATAAAAAAACAATCCAAATATATTTCCTGCAGGAGAACAAGGCATACTGTAAAGCTTCCCAATGTCATTTAAGTGCAATCATACAAATATTAGTAGTGTGGGAAGTCTGGTTGAGTATGGCTATACATTACATTTCAATCATCTGGCTTCACCCCAGTTTATTTTGCAGTCACTTAAAAATGGTCTGAAGAGAAGCTAATGACAATCTTATTTGGAACACTTGCTGCAGAACTACGTAAACCAAAGTCTTGCTTCCAACCATTATAATGCAAGTACCAAAAATGAGTAATATTAGCCCCACTGCATGAAAAGTAAAGCACAGTACAGCTTCTATGTCCACACTGCATGGTAAAAGCAACAAAGAAAATGGTCCATAGGATCCTTTGATGTACAGAGAAAAGAAATGAACTAGGTCGACAGATTGAAGTACATATGCCAGGTTTTTTTGCCCAAAATACAAAGAGGAGTTCTCCCTTCAAATTGTCCGCTCAAAGAACCAGCAATGTAAATTAAGAAAATGTTGCAAATTCTTCAGATTAGTAACCGTTCCTCCTTTGCTTTTCTAAACAAATTTTCCCACGCTCCTGTAACATGCAGCAATATATACTGCATCACTTCCCACTGGGTTAAGTCCACACTTATTTACAAAAGTGAGTAATGCCATCTTTCTCAACTAGGGACCTTTCAACGTAATGTACTTAAAGTCCTCCTGCTGACCCAAACATTCCTGTTTTTAAATGCAACTTGACTCCGCCCGTGAAATTTTTACTCTCCCTTAATTGTAGAAAGAAGTACATTTTATATTTCATGATGGGAGGGGTAGAAATTCGGATTAAAATCTGTAGGTGAATGATGTTTGCCCTTGAAAGTGTTCCATTCTTCATAAAGATAACAAAAGATAGGGTGGCTGCACGATCTCCCAAGAAAGTATTAGCTTCACAGGATATGCATTGTACCCAAAATCACAGAAGGACCACACATTAAAAATGACAATCATGGTGGGAGCAGACGTTCAGGTCCCGAGTTCTAGGTCCATTTCTCCCGCACCCAAAGACAGAACCATAAGCTTGACTAAAAAGGCATTCAAAGTTCACCCGCTTTTGCAGAAACTCAAAAACAGGTACACTAAACAGATTGCCACAATACAAAGGACTGCATTTCAAACAAATAGTGGTTGTCTGAAACAAACAATTTCTATTTACACTTCTATCCCAGTCTCCATAATCCTGGCTTCCTCCAAAAGAATTATATATTTTTTTAAAGTGTGTGTGTGTGTGTGTGTGTGGAGGGGGGGGGCAAGGGTTTCAAGGATGCATTTAATGGCAACAATTTTGGAAACAATTGATAATACTTAATAACCTCTCACGCCCCCAAGTCACTCAAGAGACGTTCTTTGAGTAAGTATATTTAGTTCTTAGACATCAGCTGATCACTACTTTTAATCAATTACTCGTATGTTCTAATATCATACACAGACTGGCACTCATGCCCATTTATAATCATCCTTATCATGCTGCAGAGATATCCAACACCATCATGCCAAGGATCCATAATTATGTTAAGAAGGCCCATAAAAAGGAATGGATGGGCGACATAATGCATTGGCTTGAAGCAATAATTCAGGAAGCCACGAGTAGAAACGGATGCACCACATAAGGGCTCGATGCATGCATGTGTGTTTAGGGTCTGCAGCAGCACAGAAACCCAATCTCCTCCACAGGAGGTTGTGTACTCATTGTAATTAAGTCGCTGACCTGCAAAAAACATAGGCAATCAGAAAGCTGTGTGGAGTTAGTTCTGGGAGCCCAATACGGTTGATGAAGGGAAAAGAAAAAGCACCAATAGCTGGGTGAAAAAGATGCAAAGAGTGGTTTAAGAGATGTGGGCAATAACAGCCATAAGTCCCCTAAAAGCCTTTAGTGCCCACCACCCAAGCCTAAATAGTGCTTGTATGAATGTGAAGCTATTTGTAGTAGTGCAAAAAGAAACCTACTTCGCAGGTCTGTTTAACTGCACTAATATATTAGTATGCCCAAGTGTAAAGGTGTTCCTGTCACTATAATCTTCTCACCCTCCTCCAACAGCAGAGAGAGCTAGAACACATCTTCACTAATGTGGGGCTTTAGCTGCTACAATGAGTCTTAAATTAGCCTGGAATGAATAGCAGAAGTCGTCATCTTAAAAGAAGTACAAATATTGGTGGAAGCTAAGCCCAAAGCCCAAATACTCAATTGGTGAACAAATTTTACAAGCATTTACAATGCAACGGTCTCGCCTTTGAAAAAGTTAGAGCTATTGGCATTGTAAATGACAAAAAATTTATTTATGTGTTGGTTTTGAAAACAGATAAATAAATGGCACGGTCATTTACAATGCCAATAGCTTAATTTCTCGCAAATGCCACACAAAAACACAGACCCACACAGAGTCCCACACACATACATACCTACCTACAGAGCCACACACACACACATACACAGAGCCACACACATACACAGAGCCACACACACAGCGCCACACACACAGCTACAGACAGACACACACAGCGCCACACACACAGCTACAGACACACACACAGCCACACACACACTTCATCCACCCACTAAGTCCATCCACCTAGCCACCACTCAACTCCATTCATCCACTGACTCCATCCACCCAACCACACCTTGTCAGGGGTAGTAAGCACTAGCTGTGACCCCCGCGGATCATGTGTCTCATCTGGGGGAGCCGTTAGGCCTTCTTGGTTTGTTCTCAGCACGGAGTGTCAGGTCCCCCGCATCAGTGCCCTTCCCAAGATGGGGGACACAGTGGCCCGCGTGGGGTATTTTCCCTCACCTGTATACGGCAGGATAAGTCAGCCCCGGTGATAGAGGTAACCGGATGCGGGAGGGAGGGGAAGCCCTCCGGAACCCCCTTACCGTTGAAGACGATGCTGGTGACCGGGTCCGGCTTCCCCAGTTTGGTCTTGGGGATGTTGCTGGCACTTTCCACGATGACCTTCAGCATGGTGCCGGAGGAGCGGGGCGAGGACGCCGGGGTGCGGGAAGGATGAAAGGAGTTGGCTCGGAGTCTCCTGCAGGCTCTCCGAGGCTCTGCTCCAGACCTACCCCAGCGGCGAAGACAGGGAAGGAGGCGCTGGGAGTCAGGGTGGGAGGAGCGGGGCGAGGACGCCGGGGTGCGGGAAGGATGAAAGGAGCTGGCTCAGAGTCCCCAGCGGCCTCTCCGAGGCTCTGCTCCAGACCTGAACAACAATTATTTTATTAGGGTCAAAAGGGGATTTAAAGACCAAGCTCCAGTACGCCCCAGAGATACAATGAACGACAAAAAATACCAGAGGTTCGGAAAACTAAGAAGTGAACGCCAAACAAGAACTAACAAGAAACTATATCACCATCCCTCGTGTATGGTCCACCCACGGTCACCCTTAAACAAAACCCACATAGTGGTCAAGCAAGGATGCCCATCAGTCACCACACGAAACCGCCCTTCATCATTTGGATTTCTTTTAAGACCACCATAAAGGGTGCCACTCGTCTTTCACAGGGAGGGCCCAGATTACAAAGAAGCCTTCACTCGATCAGACAGATCTTCCGTGGTCATACATCTAGACAATCTATAAATGTTGTGATTGTCACTGACTACTTTTTAATGTTGGTAGAGTGGGTAGCATCAGAATAAAATTCATTTCCAGTACCCCCTCATCCAATTTTAACACACCTTTTTTCACACATTATTCTTTGCACTGCGACATCAGTCCTTGTCACTTTAACATCCTCGCAAATGAGTAGTAAGACCACGGAAGATCTGTCTGATCGAGTGAAGGCTTCTTTGTAATCTGGGCCCTCCCCGTGAAAGACGAGTGGCACCCTTTATGGTGGTCTTAAAAGAAACCCAAATGATAAAGGGCGGTTTTGTGTGGTGACTGATGGGCATCCTTGCTTGACCACTATGTGGGTTTTGTTTAAGGGTGACCGTGGGTGGACCATACACGAGGGATGGTGATATAGTTTCTTGTTAGACGTTCACTTCTTAGTTTTCTGCTCCAGACCTACCCCAGAGGCCGAGGCCCAGCTCCTGCCTGCACGTCCGTGGACCGAGCGGAGCGGCTACTCGAGCTGCCTATCCGTCTACAGCTCCTCCGACATCAGCCAGCGGCCTCAGTGCGCAGCCCACTCCTGCAAAAGCCACGAACAAATGATCAAAACATGCCGTCCCCCCCAAAAAAAAAAAACACCCGCCCACCGCCACATGACGTTCGCAAAGGGGCGGAGCGAGAAAAAATCACCGGAACGCCCACGAATCTGCTCCGAGAATTACTGACAGATCTCTCTTCCAATGGCTAGCCTCCATTTATGGAGCTAGCCAATGGAAGAGAGAGGTGGGTGAAAGCCCCTTACTGAAAAACATAAGATTTCGCCTGCGCGACACTGTTGCGCAGTGAACGCCAGGCGAAACCTAAAAAGCATTCATAGCACCTTCCAGGAGTTTCAGGATATAGGTTTTCTGTACAGGAAACATACAACAGCGTACACCAAAAATTAGATATCAGTTGGAGAGTAGCGGAGTCCAACAGGGACAGGGCCTTTAGCCACAACAGATAGCAAAGTTTCAAATTCTGAGGGGAACCCTGCTCACTGCAGCAAAAAACTTAAAATACAAAATGCTTCAAGTGGCCAGCATGAAAGAACCACAACAGACGTCCAGCTACAGTATGTTTCAAGACCAAAGTCAGAATGAAAATATAGAAAGACCAATTTCTGCTCACAGGCTGGGCAAGGCATTTTGTCAAGGGGGTCTACAGAAGTCCCACGTAAGCTGCACACACTCACTAGCAACATTCTTCACAAGCAATAAAAAAAATAGAACCAGCTCTCAGCCAGCCTGAAACCAGTGGCAAGCATTTTTCAATTACATCACTACCACAAGAATGAAAAGATATGCTGTGTGATCCGCCGTGTACATTCATTACAAGAAGCAATATATTTTGGACATTTCCAGAATCGCAGCATATTTTGGGCTACAAATAAAGGTTGTTAAATACCAAAAACCTATATCAACAGCTAGGCATACCTTAAGATACAATTTAAATAAATTAAAATCATCACAATTTTCTCTCAAATTTCCCCATTCACGAAGTAAGCAAGAAAAAGTCAAATAATTCCATTTAATTAGAGTTACCTATTGGTCAGCCCTAGACTGTAGTTTCATTGGAACTGTTTACAGAAGCAACATTTGCAATAGTTTCCGGGGAAAAAAAGAGGAGGTCAAAGATTAATAAAAATGTTCATATAGAGGACTGAACTCAAACATATTGTGGGGGGGGGTGAAATAGTGGTTAGCACAACTATAGAGAGAAGATAAATGTTTTTACTGTTTGCAACAAGACACTGACTGGTTCCTTGCTGTCCTTTGGCTATGACCCGAACTTCTGTAAGGGCGTGTGCAATCTATAACAAGCATTTGCAATGCAATAGGTCTCGCATTTGCAAGAGTTCAACCTATTGGCATAGTAAATGATAATGCCTTTTATTTATGTTTTAAAAACTAACACGTAAATAAAAGGCATTGTCATTTACAATACCATTTATAATACCAATAGCTCCAAAACTCGCAGTTGCGAGACCTATTGCATTGCAAATGCTTGTTCTTTTCAGTTCAGCACTCCTTTAGAGTGCCTTTTTTTTCCAGCTGTCTCACATGTGCACTTCTCTGCCCCTACACTCCATGTTTCTCTCTGTCATCCGTGTGCTATTCCTCGCCCCCCATGTTGTTCTTGTCATTGTGTTCTTCCCCAGTTACTTTTTCACGACTGAGCTTCTTCCTCGCCCATTCCACATTGCACATTGCTTTCTTAACTGTTGCTTCCCTCAACCATGCCCTCCTTTCTCGTCTGTTGCTTCTCCTCTGTTACGATCAGTATTGATCCACAAGTCCTGTCCAGGGTGGAAGACCTTTACTCGAATTAGGCACCAACCACAGAAAGCAGCCTCCCTCTCCCCCTTAGAACCTTTACACGTGGTCATTCCAAGATGACCTATGATAGTTGGAATCGTTACCCTTCAACATTCCAAGCCCATTACAACATCCTCCCCATCCCTTACTCTCTCCTTGTTGCCTGCTAACTTGTGTGCTTCTTCCCCATCCGCTCCGTGTTGCTTTCTGGTCAATTGCTTCTCCTACCCCCACCTCCACCTTCTGTGTTGCTTCCACCCCCCAGTTCCCCAGCTGCTTGTGTTGCTTCTGCTCCCCTATTCTTTCTCACACTGCTTTAAAAAAAGAAATTGCTTTCATTTGTTCTTCATCATTTAAGTTACTGATCCAACGCTAATGGGTAACTTGGCACAGGCAGACACTCCAAAGTATTTTCTTTATTCTTTAAACATGCTGCACAACATTCTGGATGCTGTGCAGCACGGCTAAAAAAGATTGGCAAAACCAATAGCTCCTTGCGAGACCTATTGGTTTGCCGATGCTTGTATTTTTTGTGGGTTTTGATCTGTACGAGCAAGAAACAATTGGCACATGCAGTTAATTCGTAATTAAGCGGAAAGCTCATAATGCTAAGGCCAAGAAGCACAGATGAGCTTTCCAATTCAGTAACATAATGTCCTCTGAAGAGTCAGCTGTTGGACTCGGCCGTACTGTTAAGACGATTTTGGCTTACTGCATTGTCCTTAGTTCTCTGCAATGCATATTTTTACACAAGGTTCTCTGTGACAATCCATCTTCCTGAAATAAATAGCGCTAAAAAATATAAATAAAAGAGTGGAAAATAAATGGCAAACCGTGAGCGGGAGATTAATGGTTCTTTTTGCATATGCTGCCCCCTCCCCACCCCATCCTCCCCGGAGCATTACAGATCTTAAAGCAGCTAGCACTAGGCACAAAAGGGCCGTACACGTTCACCTGGTACCACATCATAGGATAGACGGGGTCAAACCACGGAATGTGAGCTCTACAGGGCCAGTAAAGGTTTCCTGCATTTCTGCAGACCCTTTCACAATTAGCATTTCTCCGCTTGGAGCTTATCCAGGCTGGCTAAGTTTGATAAATCTGTTCCTCAGTTACCAATTTACATGAACGATAATTCTTGTGGCCAGTTTGTAAATGCCACTCACTCCACAGTCACAGCTGAAGATATCTTTTGAACTTGTATCTGATGCAAGAAAGCCAGCCTGTTGTTATTTGTGCAAGGTGATGTCCTTGTAAGAGGGGGGGATCTGATGTCATGGCAGCCCACACCAGCACAAAATACAATAGATAAGTATATATCACGGGCCCAGGGCTTGTGGACTCTGTCAACGCCCATTGTCACTGAAACAAAGAGTCACAATTAGCTTCTTATCGATTTGAGGAGTCTGTGTTTGCAGTTGTAGAGAGTCAGCAAACAGTGAAATAATGCAGTGTCATAAACGTGTAGAGGCACACGCTGCCCTTTGCGGAAGGAGGCTCCTTTGTTGAGACATTCGGAGATTTTCTAGCTTCATGAAGACATATCTGGAAGACAAAGTTTGTGTTTTGGATTGCAACACATTTAAGCATTACTAATCTCCCTGTAGTGCGTGGAACCAAGTGGAACAAGCTGGCTCCTTGGAGCCGACCGGGGGAGGGAAACTGATTATTCACGTTTCACAACGGGAGCCGCGGGTAGCCTGCAGCGCATTATTAACATGAAAAGCAAGCACGGCTGCGACTGCCGGCGCGCTCATTACTGGCGATGCGCGAGTGCAAATCTCCTGTCCTGCGTGCGCGTAGACAGGGAGGGAGGGGGAGAGGGAGCGAGCTGAGCCCTACGCACGTGAACATCTCCTGTTCATGCATGCGCGTCCACATTGCCAGTCCGTCTCTTGCGCGTGCCCATCTCTTGTCTCGCATTAGAGGCAACTCCGTAACAATACTTCTCGTTGGCGGCAGTGCTTCGCGCTGCGTTCGCCAGGCTCAACCTAAAAATGGCTTATGGCAAAGACAAAATGAGAGTATCCTAAAGTAGAGTTCTACCAAGGTAGTGTTCTGATTTACTAGCGGAAAGGCACTAATGGTTATGGTCCTTACATTGTACATTTAAGCCCTTCAAGAATTGTGGTTTAAGTCACTATTGATACTGTTCGATGGAACTAGTGTCGAGAGATTAAGCAATGTTACTATATAACACACTAAAACTCAAATGTGTTTGCAGCACTGAAGGGAAGGACATGAGTTGAGGGAGTGATTGAGGTTAACATGCACAATCATAGCTGAGTAGGCAGGACTCAATTAAAAAAGGCTGGAAATGATGCAGTCCTGGAGTGGAAAAAATAAAGTATTATCATTGAAAGAACTGTGGAAATTGAAACCCTTAATAAGGCTACATTAAGAAAACCATAAAACAGAGCTAGGACTAGGGGAATGTCAAAGTTCTGAACCAACTTAGAAAATGCTAACAATATGCAACGAAACCCAAGTGGAAAACAAAACTCTTCAATTACCATTTCCATCATCTCTGGGTCCTCAAAGTCGTAAATAATGTGCTCCAGAATGTCACGGTCAGAGACAAAGCCCAGAGCGCGAAAGACTATGATGATAGGCACTTCTTGCTTGATATATGGCAGAGTTGCAACAATACGCTGACCAATCGCACTCTTCTTTGCACCCTGGGTTGGAAAAATAATAGGTGACAATAAGATGATGGCTGTTCTCCAAAACGGGTGCTTCAACCATCTATTAACCACAGTAGAATACAGTGCCAACATGAATATGAAAAGTTTGAAAATAGGAGCAGATGCACAATAAATTCTGGCATTTCAAAACACACTCCTGCTGCTTTTTGGAACACACAGATTAAGCAAGGTCCAGCATTTAGGCATCAGACATAGGGCTGAGAGATCAACACGGATGTGCTAGGAACACAACCGCATGTAAGCATGTTTAATGTGCAGCCACTTGAAAAGGGATGTCAAGCAAAAGGCCTGGCTGGAGAGTCTGGTCCACCCCAGATTTTGAGGATAACCGATGACTTTGTAAATGTGTTGCACTTACTAACGTTAAGTGGAATTTTAGAAAACCCATTCACCCTCACTACTCCACAGGACCTACATTAGGTAACACCACATTTTTAAGTATTAATGAAGTTGGTGTCCATTAAATAATCCTCAAACTATTAATTCTGGACAGAAACACAGGCATATAGTATGAGGAGCCAATGAACTAATGCGCACCTGTCCACCTCTCGCCAACATGCTGACCCAGATAGTACTTGTTGGTCTGGAGGAATTCTCCAGGCAGGATCGGCACTCTCCCACATAAGCATACTTTGAATCCTTCTTTGCAAACACATACACTGTGTTAGTTGCCATTTTCTCCTGGGCAATTAGAACCTATAAAGATAGAATGATCAAAATGCAATTTAATGATGAGGTCACTAGTTTCACAATGCAGACAATGTTTACAGCTGAAGATGTAAGCGCTAATACAGTTATGAACTTGAAGCAGTAATTCTTAAGATAGAGCAAAGTTTCACTTTTTTGTGTTATTTCCCACCATATTAGCGCAAACACAGAATTTTGAACATGTCGTACTTGTCCTTATATTTCTGCTCACTTTTTCACACATCTCACTATTAAGTTACTGTTAATGTACTGATCACTTCTGGAAGTCTCTAAGAAATCTTGCTTTTCAGATAGTGTTTCACTGTGGATCAGTTAAAATTTCAGTCTTACTTCTCACTATAAAAAAATTTGAGGAGACACACATTTATTCCATGGAATTGCGCCATGTGTATCTAATATGTGCCCTTTATGCCAATGTTTTAGTGCACACAACCTGCTGGTTGCCTAAAATGAAATGGCATACTATCCTGATGGGAAAAACGAAAGCAAGGAAATTGTATTGAAACCAGAAGAGCACAGAAGAAAGCAGGAGAGGATGTTGAAAGTATAAAGCAAAACAAGAAAAATAAATAAAGAATAGCTGAACAGCAGTCACTCTCTTTTTGCCATTCTGCCTACTGCAGGTCATGATCTACCTGCTACCACATTACAGAAAAACAATGGAACCAATGACAGTTCAGCTATTTTTATATACAAATTCAAGAAGAAGGCAGAAGATCTATGCTGCCTCCACTTCTCAAGTCAAGGGGTAAGAACACCAACTACAGGGGGTGGAGGATATTGGTTTAACACCAAGAGAACGGTATGTACACGTGGATCCAAGTTTTTTGTAAATAAGCACACTTTGCAACATGGGGGGAGGGGGGGTGTATAACAGTAGCTCTGGATTCGTTTTTCTAAATCCCCAATTAAAATCAATGTGTCAGCTGGTACTCTACCTTTTCAGAGCCGTTAATTATGAAATAGCCTCCAGGGTCCAGAGGACACTCATTCAATTCACAGAGATCACGATCAGTCAGACCGTTCAGCAGACAGTATGTGGAGCGAAGCATGATAGGAATCTTTCCTATGAATGTCTTCTGATGCTGGGTCTGCAGCTGCTCCTCGCCTTCTTTCACCACAGTTTTCGTAATGTCCACATACAGGGGAGCAGAATACCTACAAGGAGAAGCGTCCATGGGTACATATACAAAAAGCATAAGTAAAACCGATTTAAACCACACAGGAGAACAGCAAGACCAAGCTGTGAGCAGTCGATAGCTCTTATCCCATGGTGCAGTCACGTACCCTCAAGACCTGCCTTAAAACCAATGCTGAGAAATGTTGTATGTTTGCCATCAAACATGCCTACATCACCCTCAACACTTCTATCACAGGGCAGCGTTTGAACTTGTGGGGGGTTACTGGGAATAGATTCCCAACTTTACACATTAAAATGGAGTGCATCCTAAATGAGAAATATACTACAAATACACAAACGTTATTGAAAATGTCAAAAGATGTGGCAAATAAAAGCAGCAATAAGGAGTAGGACACATTTTATGCCGACGTTGTTGCTTAGCTACTTTACAGGTGCATCCCTTTTAAAAAGGTATAAAAAAGGGCACAAAGGAAACATGGAAAATTTGAGTCTAGTGACAAAAGGGGCCACTACACGAAATACTTAAAACACTAATATGCGTGTTTGTATAGAAATAAAAAATAAACTCAATGTGAAAGATGCTAAGACTAAAGAGGCAGTGCACGACTAGTTACAGAAAAACAGAAACTAAAAAATAAACATGTATCAATTTTGTCCGATTCGCCCAGTTATAAGACAAAAGCTCATATTGCCCATTCTGCATAGATCAATCAATGAATTTGAAGAACATTGTGGATTAACATACGCTAAGCAATATGTGTAACATTACGTGGACAGCAACTATTAACTTTAAAAAGATTGATGAGAGAATAGTCAACAAATATATTCAATCACTATTCTACGTTAACCAATCTCCCAGGCTGAAATGCATTTGAACATAGGAGGTTATCTAACAGGGACCGGGTTTTCCTTACGTCAAGTTGCGCAGCCTTGCTTCATTTGGCATCATAGGTGAAGGGGCGCCATCTCTTTCCCAGTGGGTTGGCTTCGAGAGATAAATCTGTTCAAACTTCAAGAGGAATCTCGGCTTAAAAGAGAAAACTGGGTTTAAAATTCTGCCCAGGCAAGACTAAAGAAAAATGCATCAAAGGCTGAAGAACGCGGATCTTCGTCTGAATACAACTGAACAGCACAAAAAAGAAACGGACCATGGCTCTAACATACATTCCAAAACTGAACACAATCTCAACATCTACTAGATGTCCAAATAAGAAGCCAACTATTTTTTTTACAATACGTTTCTGCCTATGTTAAACATTTACAAGGCAGAACTGCTGCAAGTATAACTCATGCTTTCCTAACAAAAATGTTTACACCATTCACTGCCTACTCGTAAGAAATGTAACTTACTGGATCCTCCACTTCTCCAGACGCATGCTGTGCCTCAGCTTGCAGATCTATTGGTGGGGCATCCTCCACAATTCTCTGCACAGACATCTGAATAAACTCATCAAAGGAGTCCAGCTGCTGTCGGACCAGACCTTTCTCATCAAAGTAGGAACTGTAAAAACAAAAACGTTACTGAATGCGTGGTTGAAAAGCTTTCCTAGATCTTTAAGAAGCCATACCCTGAAGATAAGGAACACATTTAGTTTTAGAAAGATTTCAAAGTATTAGCTTTGAAGCCTGATAAAAATCATCCTGATTAAAAACTGGGTTGCTTTTGCTCCGGTCGAGGAGAGAGGTGGTCTGAAAGTTTAAGCAGGACTCTTCTTGTGCCTAAAGCTGGGCTCAGTTTCGATGTGTATGGTGAACAAAAAAGGGTGGACTGCCTTGCCAAGTATAGTAATCAAGAGAGGACAAAATAAAGACTTCCATCATTCGCTTTTTGTTTTCACAGATCTAAACATGGCAAGTGGCATAAGAACAACGACCCTGACTAGCAATTAGAACAACATTTGCAATGCAATAGGTCTCGCAGTTGTGAGAGCCTGAGCTATTGGCATTGTAAATGACAATGCCGTCTATTTATGTTTTGGGTTTTAAAACATAAATACAAGGCATTGTTATTTACAATACTAATAGCTTACAAAATGCAATGAACCTCACCATTAACACCAACAAAAAGGGCACTTCAGATATATCAGGTCAAAGAGCAAACACCCCGACTGGCACCTTCGAATACTGAACAGACAGCAACTTCACCGCAAAGCAGACATGGTTAGTCAAAAATTGAAGGGACCCGTGCACTGGCGGTATTTCACCTCAATGGAAAAAACAGGAGTTGTTAATAAAACGCACAAACGGCAGCTGCTCTTCACACAGTTGTGCGGTGCTTTTATTGGCAGCACTGGCAGGGGCAATTGGTGGTGCAATCTGCAGTGACCTCCTGACGAGGGCACCGATACTTATTGTTTTTACAAAAGTAAGCAGTGGCCAACTGTGATATTGAACAAACTGCGCCCTACTGTCAAACTGCATATTCTAAGTTCTACTGCACAACACACACGCTGCTGCCCTCGGTTCTGCAGCAAGTACTTCTCATAGCCATTCCATCGGAGGGGGACCTCACAAACTTAGACTATCCCGTTAATCCAGCCTTTCCTGTCCTTCCAACAGGTTGTAAAGAGGAGATAGCGGCTGTCAACAGCTAAGCAAAACCTAAAACAAAAAGAAAGACGCGCACAGAAAATACACACGCACAGTGACACAGAACACACAGTAACACAGGACACACAGTAACACACGACACACAGACTTTAGCATAGAGAAACGTACAGAAACCAACCAGCGCAGCCACAGCATCACATGCGTGTGCACACATACAAACACAGACAAACAGAAACATAGTACACACAGCACATACAGAAATTCGTATAGGGAAACTCACAGAAAACGGCTTGCACCGTAACAGGCTCACTTGTGCGCATACCACACACACAGGCACTCAATCAATCAATCAATCAATCAATGACACTTATAAAGCGCGCTACATACCCGTAGGGTCTCAAGGCGCTGGGGGGGGGGGGGGGGGGGGGGGTGCCGCTACTGCTCGAACAGCCAGGTCTTCAGCTTCTTCCTGAAGGAGAGGTGGTCTTGGGTCAGGCGCAGGTCGGGAGGGAGGGAGTTCCAGGTCTTGGCGGCCAGGTAGGAGAAGGACCTTCCTCCCGTAGTCGCTCTTCGGATGCGGGGGACGGCGGCGAGGGCGTGGTTGGCTGATCGGAGGTGGCGTTTGGGAGCGTAGAAGTTGACTCGGCTGTTGAGGTAGCTCGGGCCTTGGTCGTGTAGGGCTTTGTGTGCGTGGGTGAGGAGGCGGAAGGTGATTCTTTTGTTGACGGGGAGCCAGTGAAGGTCTCTCAGATGTCCGGAGATGTGGCTGGTTCGTGGGATGTCGAGGATGAGTCTGGCTGAGGCGTTCTGGATCCGCTGGAGTCTCTTCTGGAGCTTGGCGGTGGTACCGGCGTAGAGGGCGTTGCCGTAGTCCAGTCGGCTGGTGACGAGGGCCTGGGTGACGGTCTTCCTGGTCTCGGTGGGGATCCACCAGAAGATCTTCCGTAGCATGCGTAGGATGTTGAAGCACGACGAGGAGACGGCGTTGACTTGCCTGGTCATGGAGAGGGAGGAGTCCAGGATGAAGCCCAGGTTGCGTGCATGGTCTGTCGGTTTGGGTGCGGTGCCCAGGGCGGGAGGCCACCAGGAGTCGTCCCAGGCGGAGGGTGAGGAGCCCAGGATGAGGACCTCCGTCTTGTCCGAGTTCAGTTTCAGGCGGCTGGTCGTCATCCACTCGGCTACCTCTTTCATCCCTTCGTGCAGGTTGGCTCTGGCAGCGGCGGGGTCGTTGGTCAGGGAGAGGATCAGCTGGGTGTCGTCGGCGTAGGAGATTATGCTGAGGTTGTGTTTGCGTACGATGGCCGCGAGGGGGCTCATGTAGACGTTGAAGAGGGTGGGGCTCAGAGATGATCCTTGGGGGATGCCGCAGATGACTTCGGAGGCCTCTGACTTGTACGGTGGTAGGCGGACTCTCTGCGTTCTTCCGTCGAGGAAGGAGATGATCCATTACAGCGCCTTGTCCTGGATTCCGATGTTGCTGAGGCGCCGTACTAGGGTGCGGTGGCAGACCGTGTCGAATGCCGCGGAGAGGTCAAGGAGGATGAGGGCCGCTGTTTCTCCATTGTCCATCAGGGCTCGGATGTCATCGGTGGCGGCGATGAGGGCGGTCTCGGTGCTGTGATTGGCTCGGAAGCCGGACTGTGATGGGTCGAGGGATCCGTTCGTCTCGAGGAAGGCGGCCATCTGCTTGTTGACGGTCTTCTCGATGACTTTGGCTGGAAACGGGAGGAGCGAGATGGGGCGGTAATTCTTGAGGTCGGTGGGGTCCGCTGTTGGTTTCTTGAGTAGAGCGCTGAGTTCGGCGTGTTTCCAGCTCTCAGGGAAGATGGTGGTGTCGAAGGCAAGGCAGATGGTGGTGTCACAGACAAGCACTTACAGGCATTGAAAGTTACACACGCACATATATGCAGATATACTCACATAGATACACACGGACACACATACAGAAGAGAACACACAGTTACAATACTAAGGTGAAAAGCTAAGAAACTGCGAAACTCCAACATCTTGATCACAACCGGACAGAATAGTGGCAAACATTTATCACAAGTACAGTAGCCTAACAGACTTCATAAAGTGTTTCTGACTGTCCCAGCCCACCTGACATCTCCCAACACCAGTACACATGAGAATCTTACAGAATCCGATTGAAATCCCCTACATAGAAGGTGCCTCCGCACCAAACACTGGCCAGCCCCCACCGCGCTTTGAACCTTTGAAAGATCCGTGGTTGAAGAGAATGGAATTCACTATATTTTAAATGTATACCCAACCTCTTTGGTCGTGTAGCCCTTTGCCTATAAGGCGGCACAGGCAGATGGTAATGCATATGCAATTATTCACAGAGGGGCCGCCAACTTTTTGCTTCACTGGCTCCAATGAAAAGCAAACAGGCCATAATGTACAACACCTAAGAGAAAATGACGTGTCACTAGGCCGGTGTGTGATGAACGGGGACGGCGGCTGGGGAGTGGCGAAGGAGGTGGCATGCAGATTTACTTCTGACGTTAATCTGGACCAGTCCCTGCACGCTTGATTTACAGTTCGGGGGGCACTCTATTGTGGCGAATTATCCCCGCCTAATTTGGCAGCGATAAGGTGGGCTGGTAGCTGTAAAAGGCTGATCAATTTGTAATTGCTGCAGCTTTAAATAATGAATATTAAGCGACGTTGGGGTTCATAAAACTGTAAATAATTACGTATCTTTCCTCTTCATTTCCCCCCTTTTCATCTGCCGGTCCTTTTGGAAATCTAAGGTTTTCGCTCGGAGGCGGAAGGCGGTGTGGCTTTTGAATACCTGTTGGGTGCAGGGAGTCATGGACGCTGGGACAGGAAGCCATGGACAGTGGGGCAGAAAGAAACATACACTGAGGCAGGAAGACAGACAAGTGCAGGAAGAGACAGGCACTGCACGAGTGAGGGAAAAAAAAGTTGCCCATATTTTGAAATACGATCACTTGAGCAAACAGTAAGGCGCAGACACGAGTGCAGGAAGAGACAGGCACTGCAGGAGTGAGGAAAAAAAAGTTGCCCATATTTTGAAATACGATCACCTGAGCAAACAGTAAGGCGCGAGACAGCATGTATATTACCAACATTAATTTAGGAAGGTATCCTGTGCCCTGACACTACTTTGAAAACACATATAGAAATGGTGAAACGGCTTTTAAACAAAATTCTACAGCCCGCAAAGACACACCTAAACTCATCTGGAAAGCTCTCTAACTCGTTTGAAAACGTTACCTTGTTGACACAAAGTCTCGTCTCCTGAGCAAAATCGAAAGCAGCTTCATATCCGGCCCGGGGAGGAGACCTGACAGGGCGAGGGTTGCCCGCGCATGCGCGGTACCTGCAACTTTCGTGTGCCCTGCGGCTGGTGCAGGGAGCGCCTGTCCCCTTCCGGGGCTCCGGTGCTGAAAGAGAGCCCCGGCACCACAGAGGAAGTGCGGGGGCTGAAGTCATGAAGAGCGGCACATAGCAGTGCGGGGTTCCCATGTCTATGGAGAGAGCCCCGCGTTGTGCAGCCAGAACTGTAGAGGAGCTGGAGTGCTCCGGCTGCAGCCAGCCACCGTTCAAGAGGATGCCCCCCGCAGACCGGGCGAGTGGGCAATTCTCCATTTGTGTTTATTTACTGAGCGGACCCGCCATTGCGCCCCGCTCCAACGATGGGGCGAAAATAACACTAAATGCGGGCTTGCCTGTGGGAAGTGGGACAGAAGATATGCGCGTGGGTGTAAGCGCAAAAGTGAAACTGCATGCTGGCTTGCCTGTGGGAAGCGGGACAGGAGATGTGCACATGGCCGTACGTGCGCGTCCACAGACCACAATCGCTAAAGCCCTGCGCGTGCCCCGGTCTGTACCACTTCGCAGGTAAGTCGCTGACAATAGATCTCACTGGCGACAGCACTTTCGCGCCGCATCGACAGGCGAGACCTAAAAAGGTCAATCAACACAAATAGATCGTCTCTTAATGCTGAGAAAATACTCTGATTAAATAAACAAATGCAGGTGTCTTTCAAACATAACTTTGTTAATCCAAATAAAAAAAGGAACACAATCAGAACAAGTATCTATTAAAGACAAGTGTTGTGACTAAGGTTCTCTGAATTTTTCTGCCTAGCGACTGTCCCCAATATATGAACTCAATCATGCAAATGCAATGAAGGAGCAGTTTCCTTACTGATGGACACCAGAGCCACGGAACACCCAAAGGCAATGGTGAACATTTATTATTAGGCCATGGGACGCACCCGTTTTTCCTATACCCTTTGATGGAGAGTTAACATTTCAATCAATCCCCTGTACCTGGGGTCCTATGAGGCAAGAGTTTTGCTTAAGCAGGTGAGAGAAAGAGTAATATCAAGTAGAGAGGAGGTAATCTATTTCTTGGACAGAGCAGGCCCTACTTGCTCAAGAGAAACAATACACATCCCCGGTTCCTTTGTTGCGGTCTGCACTGGAATTACGATAAAGTAACACGAGTCCAAAGTGGTCACCTGCGCAACAATGAGAAGATGCACTTCTCTATGACTGAAGAAGTATTTGAACATTTTCTCAAGAAAGATCTTTAAATGGCTCTGGCTTCTCACCCTGGCCACAATATTTGGTCTCTTTTAAATCAGTAGTGGTTTTATTGTGTAATGCAAAAGAGCCTGGAAGAAGCCTTCAGATACCCAAGAGAGTATGAAGGTACTTGGGATGGAACTGGACTTTATAACAGGGGTGAAATTCCGCATAGTACAAGCAAATATCACCCATAAAATTCAAACATCCACAAAATTCAAATACATTATCACTGGAAATCCCGATCAACTCAACTTTTGAACCCTGTACCAAAAGCCATGCCGCCAATTCCACCCAAATTTAATGGACCCTTGAACTAAAGCTAAACCCTAGTAAACAAAATTCCAGAACGAATACAAATCTACAAAGATCTAGAAAGGTCATGCGCTCTTTATTGGGACGAAAGCCCACTGCATGGCTTGGATGTAGCTGCACTTTTTGCATTACCCTATGTTTTTCCTCCAGCTCACCCAACAATAATGCAAACCCACTTCAGGTGCTCCATATCACCCTGTTTTCTGCTAGCCTGCAAAGTAGTGTTTGAGTGAGTGGAGAGGGAGGGAGTCAAGCAGGTATGGAATTGGGGCAAGAATCACCGTATGTGTACTATTTCCCACTTAAGAGCGCTTCCAGTCCAAGGGTGCAGGACTTTTACCTGTACCCATGTGAGCAGGCTGAGTACCAGCTGTTCTCAGTAAATGCCTGTCTAGTAGCCCTTTAACTGTTGTCCTTTGCCTTCATGTCTGGGACAAGCATGATGGATACAAATATGACTGAGAGGCAGACTGGTGAATGGTGGGGCCCATTTGGACCTTGTTCACCTGATATACTAGATGGTGGCCTTCTTTGTGTAAACTTGGAATGTCCCTGCAGGACATGTACGTTTGTGTGCACCTTTCCTTTCCCCTTTGCCCACAGTAGCACCAGTCCTGAATAAAAGCACTTGCCCCATCAACCAGTACTTGATTTGCTCATCACAGACATTCTGTTTGCACTCTCTGTCAAGCGTGAAGTTGCAACATCCCTCAAGAGCGACACAAGCATGCCAACGTGAAAGAAGACCACTGCTAATTTTGTAGACGTGCATCAACATGCAACAATGCAGCATCCAGACTTACACAGTGTATTCCTCAAATGGGTTTACAAAGCTTGTGTGCTCACCTTACCTGATTATGTAGCTTCGACTTTCCTAAACATGTGGATGACTAACACACATCCTTGGATACATCACTGGTGAGAACGCATCCAGGTTCCATCAATGTTTGTGGAACAGCCAGAATTAGATGAGCAGCAACTAGCAGAGGTTTAATTCTGATAAAACTGAAGTCATGATTGCTAGGGCCATTGAGGACTTCTGAGGCACATATTCTGGACTTTGGAGGGGAAGATTGAGTACATGGAATGTCTGCCATGTACCTACAAAAGTAGTAAATATTTGGATGGTAAGTGAAACTGAGTTGTTGTTGAAACTACAAGGATCTGCGTGGCTTCCATTTTTACCAACCAGCCCTAACTTTTTCTGAAAGTAGAACTGGATTGTGGCCGACTATAGTGACTCTGCATTTGGGGCCCCTAAATACCTAACAACTCGTACTGATTATACAAAACACCGCTGCCCTATAATCGTTTGTGCCTACAAATGTAATGCTGCAACAACTTTTTCTGAAAACTGCCGGGTGATGTGTACTAAGGACTTAATGACTGCTTGTTTCACAGATTTCTTACCCGAATTGAAAGCCAAGGTGCTGCATTTCCCTTTCATGTTTAACACTGGACTTCTTAGTCTGCCTACTATCTCTGTAGAATCTCATCTGTGTAATTTGCACATGCCACATTAAAGGCAAACTCTTTCCAGTCTCTGTATTAGAGAAGGTTTGTGCTAGAAACATGTACACAGAGCCGTTTTGTCAGACAGGTAAAGAGTCTGTGGCACCTTGGTGCCCGGAGCATCTATCGGAAACTGTATTCGCTCTGTCAAAGCCAGGCCAATATTAATCCCTGTAGTTTCAGGAAGCTCCTTAGAACTGCCTGTTCTGGCGAGTCCTCCAACTAGAAGGGGCTGTTTTTACCTCATCCATATAGCGTAATAAACGTTTCATTGACCTACAGGTGCTACATGAACACCACAGAAAAAGCCCTGGAAAACAAGGTGCATTTACAATGTGTAAGTAGCACTTAGAGAGCTGCTGGCAGCACGTTGAAATGTGTTCCTGACCCACATCCCAATCAAATAACGTGTGCTTGCATTCAATTCACTCCATGAAAGCTGGCTCTGTGCTAGTCTGTTTACATTTTCGAAAACTGGCAGTGCTATCCTGTATACATTTCTGGATGGTGGTTTAAAGTATGGCCCGGCTTACCCATCTATAGGCCGTAAGAATGCTTTGTTTGCACTTTGTAAAATAGAGGTTGTATGACCATCCCAGGATTTTCATCTTGAGTCAACGGATGTAGTTTACTGCAGCAGTGTTCATTTTGCTTTCTAGTTCACTAGTATCTCGAATATTTTTAAGATAATATTACTAATGAGCCATCAGGAAAACATGGTCAACAACATATCTAGAGCATATACATCACCTGATAACAATCCAGCAGGCCTCCTGCCATAAATCTGCAGTGATTTCATCCTCCTCCTCGTCATATTGCATATCTGTAGATAGATTAAAGCATTAAGTACTCAAGAACATAAAACAACATCCCATTCTTACCATTTTGCCTTGTGAATTTTCAAGGGCAAGCCTCTGAATTGTGTACTCCGGGTTTACTAACTCATATCGCATTCAATTTTAAACAACATTACACATGATCCTACTATTTTTTGTTTTAGATGTGGAAGTAAACAAAATCGCTTAAGGCATAACATGTCTATTTAACTTCCCCCCGATCTTCTGAGTACGCAAAGGTGCATATTCCTTAGTCCCTAAAGCCCATGCTTGTTTCCAATAACTCACTTTCAGTGATCGGCTCTTTGTGTATGTAAACTTTCACACAATGCCAGATGGGAAGGTACAGTAAAAGACAGCCAGGTTCATACGGGATTTAAGGGAACAGCAGGGACACCTCAGTACTGTGCTGTCTGTGGGGGATGAGAAGTTATCTCACACACCTCTCATCCATCAATGTTTCAGTGGCTGAAGTGCATTACAGGTAGTGGGGACAAAAGACAGTTACTTGCAGAAGCTGGATGCCTGGATAGTTCAGAAGTCTGATTACCAACCTTCCCATACAATGCAAGAGCTAACAAGGATTAATCTCGAACCAATATAGATTACAAATGTAATAGCAGTTAGCAACATCTCTCAATAGGAGTTAAAAGTGTGAAGACGCAAGAAACTTCACCCAGTTACAAAGCATGCCTTAAGAATGATCTACAATTAATCAAGCTGCTGTTCAGGAGCGCAACTACTCAGTTGTTTAACAAGCTTGATACCATTTTAATTATTTTTCACAATTTGCCCCCGATTTAAACAGGCAATCTTTCTGCAGTGCCTCTTCTCCTTTTATGAACCCCACTACAGTCTGCCTTGTAGTCTCCTTTTAATCCCCCAGGCCTTTCTTAATCTTTGGTCTTCTTAGATTAGTGGTCACCATTGTGGCAGGAGGTTTGGGATTCACTCTGAAAAGTGGTGAATGTTCTAAACTCTAGAGAATCTAGACACTACCATGTGTCGGATGCCTTATTTAAACTGGGCTGCTGCATTGACGTGCCCAGTAGGTACACCAAGACACCCTTCTGCACCTATTTGCAACCACAATGGATATTGTAACTGCTCAAACGGCGCCCAAATTTTAAGTCAAATCTAGCGGACTCAAGCGAAAGGGCTTCACCGTCAAATTTAATGAAGTGTTAGAGGTGCGTTCTGAAGCATTACACACTGCAGCCCACGATCTTATCCACAAAGCTTATGAACTTGGGCACCTCAGGATCTAAGGCACAGCACTAACATGAATCACTTCATAATCAACTATCTAACAGGTAGCTATGCTTCCTCCTTTTACATCTAAACCAGAACCCATAACAGTGGTAACCTACAATAATTCATTCTCACCCTCCTATTAGACATCTGCCGCATAATCTAAATTAAGCTGGTCTGTGGCTTTTGAAAGCATCGGTAAATGACTCAACTATGGCATTAAGTTGATCTTTAATACATTGGTAGATATCAAAAAATGTTATAAAGCCAAAACAGATCAATAATATGCGACAGCAAGTGAGTCTAGTGGCCTGAACTGTAAGGAAGTAATGAGTTTCCGCCCTAATCCTCCTCCTCCTCCTCTCCGAATTGTTGCCATTTTTCTGGAATCCAAGCTCTGGTCAAGTACAGATATCCCTCCCCCAAAAAAACAACACGCTGCATGTGTCTGCTATGATTGTCTTAAATCAGCCCACTTTGGACTACCGCAATGCAATTTAGGAGCCACCATAAACATTCTGAACCCCCTTCAAATGACCCGAAATACAGTAGCTCAAGTCTTTGCTGTTTATCAAGATATAGGCATATTTAAAATGTGCTAAAAAAACAAAAAACACTGGCTCGACCGCTGTAGAAGAATTATCTATGGATCTGTGGTTATAGTGCACAAGGCCATCAACCAAATTATTCCTGACGTCACTTGCTAATAATTCAGGCTACATAAACCGCAGTGCTATTTAAGTTCTACTTCCCTTTTTTGAGTGCTTACTTTCAAAATAGCAACTTACAGAGACTAATTTTTAGGGCTCGGCCTACATCACCACTTCGTCAGAAGTGGGGCGGAGCTCCAAGCCCTATTGTTAAGGGGCTCAGAATAGTGAAGTAAAAATTCCTCAGTGCGCGAGAATTTTTCGTGGTGTTCTGTGCCATCTGCATGGCAATTGGTCCTCTCACGGCTGTGTTTTTGTAAGGCTTCACGCAATAGGCCTTAGGAATGTTGCTCTCTCTAGTTCCTGCATATTCCGTGCCAGCACGCGCATGAGAATGTCATAAATTCCCAATTAACAGATGTCAGGGTCCGTTCGCGCATTCACAACTCTGTAGTTTTCTTGAGCTGTAAGTGCGCGCATGCTGTCTCCCCGTCCAGGAGAATGCCATAAATTCTCAATTACGAGCTGTCAGAGGTGCCGGTAATTGAAGGCAGATGCTTGTTTTTTAAGCTACATTTTTTGATTGCTTGGACCACCGATAATTGCAGTCAAAAGGCAAGTTGTAAAACCGGGAGGCACAAATGAGCAAAGAATGCCGGGCATTTTAATCTTCCCTTTCATTCAGTGATCTTAAGACTGCCCCGAGACTTAGGGAAACAACTGTGTGTGATTCACTGGAGCAAACCGGAACATCAAAGCCCTTGAAACACATGGGGAAGGATCGTTCGCTTTTGTTTTACTATGGACGTGTAATTACTTCTCTACATCGATACACTAGGTGCGTGTCTGGTGAAGTACACACGTGCTAAATTCTTCTTCTCAATTTTTTTTTTTTTTAAAAGAATACCAGGTGATTGATTTCTAAAAAAATCTTTGCACGGGTCAGTAGGGCTGGTCTTGGCAAGGTAGTGTGAGGATTTATTTTTTTCTTTATTACAGGTATATTCACCAAAAGAAAAAGATGAAAATATGTCGCTGTTTAAAAGTGCAAGTTACATTCTTCCAATAAACACATTTAAATAAAAGAACACATCTAATCTTATAACGGGTGTTTCCTAAGGCAGGTACACTCAGAATAGGTGCAGGAATGTGTTTTTTTTAGCACATCACAGTAAAATATAATTTTTATTGGTGCAAACAAAAGTACTATTGGCTGTGAATTAATGCAACCTGAAGACGTCTAAAAACACAAGGATGACCAAAAAAGTAAACAAAGGGCAAAACATTGGGGGGGAAAAAGCATCGGCAATGTAAAGTATTGGACCATCAGCTTCGGCAAAATGCTGTTATTTCACAGTGCAAGAGAGCAGACTGACCCTATACATCTTTTACCGGTTTGAGTGCTTTTAATGCACAAATAGAGTGGTATCAAAACCGATATTTCACAAGGCACCGTGAAATATGAGAAATATTTCATGGTTCCCTGTGAAATAAAGATTTCACTATCTTAATGACTGCAATCAACCAACTCGGCAGTCTTACCATTGTCAGAAATATTAGTGTTATGAGGCAAGAATATTAAAAATAAATTTACACAGATTTTTTTTTTATTGAGTTGGTCAAAAGGCAGCAACAACCATATGAACTGGTACCACATTTTTTGAGGGGGAAATCTGCAAACTATGTGGTAAATGATGTAAATCCACAATTATGCTGTAAACTGCGCAGCCTGAGCATAGTATTTTTCCATTAGTGAGTAGTGAGGGCAGAGTAGTGAGTGCAGAGTAGTGAGTAGTGAGTGCAGAGTAGTGAGTGCAGAGTAGTGAGTGCAGAGTAGTGAGTGCAGAGTAGTGAGTAGTGAGTGCAGAGTAGTGAGTGCAGAGTAGTGAGTAGTGAGTGCAGAGTAGTGAGTAGTGAGTGCAGAGTAGAGAGTAGTGAGTGCAGAGTAGAGAGTAGTGAGTGCAGAGTAGAGAGTAGTGAGTGCAGAGTAGTGAGTGCAGAGTAGTGAGTGCAGAGTAGTGAGTGCAGAGTAGTGAGTGCAGAGTAGTGAGTGCAGAGTAGTGAGTGCAGAGTAGTGAGTGCAGAGTAGAGAGTAGTGAGTGCAGAGTAGAGAGTAGTGAGTGCAGAGTAGAGAGTAGTGAGTGCAGAGTAGAGAGTAGTGAGTGCAGAGTAGAGAGTAGTGAGTGCAGAGTAGAGAGTAGTGAGTGCAGAGTAGAGAGTAGTGTGTAGTGAGTGCAGAGTAGTGAGTAGCGAGTAGTGAGTGCAGAGTAGTGAGTAGTGAGTGCAGAGTAGAGTAGTGAGTGCAGAGTAGAGAGTAGTGTGTAGTGAGTGGTGAGTAGTGAGTGCAGAGTAGAGAGTAGTGAGTAGAGAGTAGAGAGTAGTGAGTAGTGAGTAGTGAGTAGAGAGTAGAGAGTAGTGAGTAGTGAGTAGTGAGTAGTGAGTAGTGAGTAGTGAGTAGTGAGTAGTGAGTAGTGGTGAGTGCAGAGTGGTGAGTGCAGAGTGGTGAGTGCAGAGTGGTGAGTGCAGAGTGGTGAGTGCAGAGTGGTGAGTGCAGAGTGGTGAGTGCAGAGTGGTGAGTGCAGAGTGGTGAGTGCAGAGTGGTGAGTGCAGAGTGGTGAGTGCAGAGTGGTGAGTGCAGAGTGGTGAGTGCAGAGTGGTGAGTGCAGAGTGGTGAGTGCAGAGTGGTGAGTGCAGAGTGGTGAGTGCAGAGTGGTGAGTGCAGAGTGGTGAGTGCAGAGTGGTGAGTGCAGAGTGGTGAGTGCAGAGTGGTGAGTGCAGAGTGGTGAGTGCAGAGTGGTGAGTGCAGAGTGGTGAGTGCAGAGTGGTGAGTGCAGAGTGGTGAGTGCAGAGTAGTGAGTGCAGAGTAGTGAGTGCAGAGTAGTGAGTGCAGAGTAGTGAGTGCAGAGTAGTGAGTGCAGAGTAGTGAGTGCAGAGGAGTAGTGAGTGCAGAGGAGTAGTGAGTGCAGAGGAGTAGTGAGTGCAGAGGAGTAGTGAGTGCAGAGTAGTGAGTGCAGAGTAATGAGTAGTGAGTGCAGAGTAATGAGTAGTGAGTGCAGAGTAATGAGTAGTGAGTGCAGAGTAATGAGTGCAGAGTAGTGAGTAGAGTGCAGAGTAGTGAGTAGTGAGTGCAGAGTAGTGAGTAGTGAGTGCAGAGTAGTGAGTAGTGAGTGCAGAGTAGTGAGTAGTGAGTGCAGAGTAGTGAGTGCAGAGGAGTAGTGAGTGCAGAGTAGTGAGTAGTGAGTGCAGAGTAGTGAGTGCAGAGTAGTGAGTGCAGAGTAGTGAGTAGTGAGTGCAGAGTAGTGAGTGCAGAGTAATGAGTAGTGAGTGCAGAGTAATGAGTAGTGAGTGCAGAGTAATGAGTAGTGAGTGCAGAGTAATGAGTAGTGAGTGCAGAGTAATGAGTGCAGAGTAGTGAGTAGAGTGCAGAGTAGTGAGTAGTGAGTGCAGAGTAGTGAGTAGTGAGTGCAGAGTAGTGAGTAGTGAGTGCAGAGTAGTGAGTAGTGAGTGCAGAGTAGTGAGTAGTGAGTGCAGAGTAGTGAGTAGTGAGTGCAGAGTAGTGAGTGCAGAGTAGTGAGTAGTGAGTGCAGAGTAGTGAGTGCAGAGTAGTGAGTGCAGAGTAGTGAGTGCAGAGTAGTGAGTAGTGAGTGCAGAGTAGTGAGTAGTGAGTGCAGAGTAGTGAGTAGTGAGTGCAGAGTAGGGAGTGCAGAGTAGGGAGTGCAGAGTAGGGAGTGCAGAGTAGGGAGTGCAGAGTAGGGAGTGCAGAGTAGGGAGTGCAGAGTAGGGAGTGCAGAGTAGGGAGTGCAGAGTAGGGAGTGCAGAGTAGGGAGTGCAGAGTAGGGAGTGCAGAGTAGGGAGTGCAGAGTAGTGAGTGCAGAGTAGTGAGTGCAGAGTAGTGAGTGCAGAGTAATGAGTAGTGAGTGCAGAGTAATGAGTAGTGAGTGCAGAGTAGTGAGTGCAGAGTAGTGAGTGCAGAGTAGTGAGTGCAGAGTAGTGAGTGCAGAGTAGTGAGTGCAGAGTAGTGAGTGCAGAGTAGTGAGTGCAGAGTAGTGAGTAGTGAGTGCAGAGTAATGAGTAGTGAGTGCAGAGTAGTGAGTAGTGAGTGCAGAGTAATGAGTAGTGAGTGCAGAGTAATGAGTAGTGAGTGCAGAGTAGTGAGTGCAGAGTAGTGAGTGCAGAGTAGTGAGTGCAGAGGAGTAGTGAGTGCAGAGGAGTAGTGAGTGCAGAGTAGTAGTGAGTGCAGAGTAGTAGTGAGTGCAGAGTAGTAGTGAGTGCAGAGTAGTAGTGAGTGCAGAGTAGTAGTGAGTGCAGAGTAATGAGTAGTGAGTGCAGAGTAATGAGTAGTGAGTGCAGAGTAATGAGTAGTGAGTGCAGAGTAGTGAGTGCAGAGTAGTGAGTGCAGAGTAGTGAGTGCAGAGTAGTGAGTAGTGAGTGCAGAGTAATGAGTAGTGAGTGCAGAGTAATGAGTAGTGAGTGCAGAGTAGTGAGTAGTGAGTGCAGAGTGGTGAGTGCAGAGTGGTGAGTGCAGAGTAGTGAGTGCAGAGTAGTGAGTAGTGAGTGCAGAGTAGTGAGTAGTGAGTGCAGAGTAGTGAGTAGTGAGTGCAGAGTAGTGAGTAGTGAGTGCAGAGTAGTGAGTAGTGAGTGCAGAGTAGTGAGTAGTGAGTGCAGAGTAGTGAGTGCAGAGTAGTGAGTGCAGAGTAGTGAGTGCAGAGTAGTGAGTGCAGAGTAGTGAGTGCAGAGTAGTGAGTGCAGAGTAGTGAGTGCAGAGTAGTGAGTGCAGAGTAGTGAGTGCAGAGTAGTGAGTGCAGAGTAGTGAGTGCAGAGTAGTGAGTGCAGAGTAGTGAGTGCAGAGTAGTGAGTAGTGAGTGCAGAGTAATGAGTAGTGAGTGCAGAGTAGTGAGTGCAGAGTAGTGAGTGCAGAGTAGTGAGTGCAGAGTAGTGAGTGCAGAGTAGTGAGTAGTGAGTGCAGAGTAATGAGTAGTGAGTGCAGAGTAATGAGTAGTGAGTGCAGAGTAGTGAGTGCAGAGTAGTGAGTGCAGAGTAGTGAGTGCAGAGTAGTGAGTGCAGAGTAGTGAGTGCAGAGGAGTAGTGAGTGCAGAGGAGTAGTGAGTGCAGAGTAGTAGTGAGTGCAGAGTAGTAGTGAGTGCAGAGTAGTAGTGAGTGCGGAGTAGTGAGTGCAGAGTAATGAGTAGTGAGTGCAGAGTAATGAGTAGTGAGTGCAGAGTAATGAGTAGTGAGTGCAGAGTAGTGAGTAGTGAGTGCAGAGTAGTGAGTAGTGAGTAGTGAGTGCAGAGTGCAGAGTAGTGAGTGCAGAGTGGTGAGTGCAGAGTGGTGAGTGCAGAGTGGTGAGTGCAGAGTGGTGAGTGCAGAGTGGTGAGTGCAGAGTGGTGAGTGCAGAGTGGTGAGTGCAGAGTGGTGAGTGCAGAGTGGTGAGTGCAGAGTGGTGAGTGCAGAGTGGTGAGTGCAGAGTGGTGAGTGCAGAGTGGTGAGTGCAGAGTGGTGAGTGCAGAGTGGTGAGTGCAGAGTGGTGAGTGCAGAGTGGTGAGTGCAGAGTGGTGAGTGCAGAGTGGTGAGTGCAGAGTGGTGAGTGCAGAGTGGTGAGTGCAGAGTGGTGAGTGCAGAGTGGTGAGTGCAGAGTGGTGAGTGCAGAGTGGTGAGTGCAGAGTGGTGAGTGCAGAGTGGTGAGTGCAGAGTGGTGAGTGCAGAGTGGTGAGTGCAGAGTGGTGAGTGCAGAGTGGTGAGTGCAGAGTGGTGAGTGCAGAGTGGTGAGTGCAGAGTGGTGAGTGCAGAGTGGTGAGTGCAGAGTGGTGAGTGCAGAGTGGTGAGTGCAGAGTGGTGAGTGCAGAGTGGTGAGTGCAGAGTGGTGAGTGCAGAGTGGTGAGTGCAGAGTGGTGAGTGCAGAGTGGTGAGTGCAGAGTGGTGAGTGCAGAGTGGTGAGTGCAGAGTGGTGAGTGCAGAGTGGTGAGTGCAGAGTGGTGAGTGCAGAGTGGTGAGTGCAGAGTGGTGAGTGCAGAGTAGTGAGTGCAGAGTAGTGAGTGCAGAGTAGTGAGTGCAGAGTAGTGAGTGCAGAGTAGTGAGTGCAGAGTAGTGAGTGCAGAGTAGTGAGTGCAGAGTAGTGAGTGCAGAGTAATGAGTGCAGAGTAATGAGTGCAGAGTGGTGAGTGCAGAGTGGTGAGTGCAGAGTGGTGAGTGCAGAGTGGTGAGTGCAGAGTGGTGAGTGCAGAGTGGTGAGTGCAGAGTGGTGAGTGCAGAGTGGTGAGTGCAGAGTGGTGAGTGCAGAGTGGTGAGTGCAGAGTGGTGAGTGCAGAGTGGTGAGTGCAGAGTGGTGAGTGCAGAGTGGTGAGTGCAGAGTGGTGAGTGCAGAGTGGTGAGTGCAGAGTGGTGAGTGCAGAGTGGTGAGTGCAGAGGAGTAGTGAGTGCAGAGTAGTGAGTGCAGAGTAGTGAGTGCAGAGTAGTGAGTGCAGAGTAGTGAGTGCAGAGTAGTGAGTGCAGAGTAGTGAGTGCAGAGTAGTGAGTGCAGAGTAGTGAGTGCAGAGTAGTGAGTGCAGAGTAATGAGTGCAGAGTAATGAGTGCAGAGTAATGAGTGCAGAGTAATGAGTGCAGAGTGGTGAGTGCAGAGTGGTGAGTGCAGAGTGGTGAGTGCAGAGTGGTGAGTGCAGAGTGGTGAGTGCAGAGTGGTGAGTGCAGAGTGGTGAGTGCAGAGTGGTGAGTGCAGAGTGGTGAGTGCAGAGTGGTGAGTGCAGAGTGGTGAGTGCAGAGTGGTGAGTGCAGAGTGGTGAGTGCAGAGTGGTGAGTGCAGAGTGGTGAGTGCAGAGTGGTGAGTGCAGAGTGGTGAGTGCAGAGTGGTGAGTGCAGAGTGGTGAGTGCAGAGTAGTGAGTGCAGAGTAGTGAGTGCAGAGTAGTGAGTGCAGAGTAGTGAGTGCAGAGTAGTGAGTGCAGAGTAGTGAGTGCAGAGGAGTGAGTGCAGAGGAGTGAGTGCAGAGTAGTGAGTGCAGAGGAGTGAGTGCAGAGTAGTGAGTGCAGAGTAGTGAGTAGTGAGTGCAGAGTAGTGAGTGCAGAGTAGTGAGTAGTGAGTGCAGAGTAGTGAGTGCAGAGTAGTGAGTGCAGAGCAGTGAGTGCAGAGTAGTGAGTGCAGAGTAGTGAGTGCAGAGTAGTGAGTGCAGAGTAGTGAGTGCAGAGTAGTGAGTGCAGAGTAGTGAGTAGTGAGTGCAGAGTAGTGAGTAGTGAGTGCAGAGTAGTGAGTAGTGAGTGCAGAGTAGTGAGTAGTGAGTGCAGAGTAGTGAGGAGTGAGTGCAGAGTAGTGAGGAGTGAGTGCAGAGGAGTGAGTGCAGAGGAGTGAGTGCAGAGGAGTGAGTGCAGAGGAGTGAGTGCAGAGGAGTGAGTGCAGAGGAGTGAGTGCAGAGGAGTGAGTGCAGAGGAGTGAGTGCAGAGGAGTGAGTGCAGAGGAGTGAGTGCAGAGGAGTGAGTGCAGAGGAGTGAGTGCAGAGGAGTGAGTGCAGAGGAGTGAGTGCAGAGGAGTGAGTGCAGAGGAGTGAGTGCAGAGGAGTGAGTGCAGAGGAGTGAGTGCAGAGGAGTGAGTGCAGAGGAGTGAGTGCAGAGGAGTGAGTGCAGAGGAGTGAGTGCAGAGGAGTGAGTGCAGAGGAGTGAGTGCAGAGGAGTGAGTGCAGAGGGTGAGCGCGCAGGGTGAACCGTGTGTGAGTGTGCAGGGTGAACAATTCCAATCAAAACCACATAATTCCATTACACACCACATGCATACACTCCATAACACATGGCTAAAAGACATTGCCATTTACAATGCCATTAGCTCGAACTCAAATAAATCCGAGACCTATTGCATTTCCAATGCTTGTTTTTTAATGCTGCAACAAAACATGGACATTCTTACCATTTATGTGTAGAGACACCACTCTCGCACTTAAGGAAATTTCTTGAAAACATACTTGCTAGATCAGATGAGAATCAATGTTATATAGTGTAGCCACCGATTGCTGAGAGCCAACCAATTGACTAAACACATCGATCAGTTTGACCTCCTCAACCCACATCAATCAGGTTTCCGAGCAAGACAGTACGGAAACGGCCATGACACACATAATTGACGACGCCCTCCAAATCCTAGACCGCAATGACTCCTGCCTCCTCATCCTACTTGATCTCTCCTCAGCATTTGATACCGTCAAACATGAGAACCTACTTGAGCTGCTTAACACCAGAATGGGTCTATCGGGAACTGTCCTCAAATGGTTCACTTCCTTCCTACATCACCGGTCTCAGAAGTTCAAGATCAACAACGTGCTATCCCCAGCTGTGCCTGTTTCATTAGGCGTCCCTCAAGGATCGTCACTATCCCCCACATTGTTCAACCTAGTCATGGAACCACTCACCACCTTGCTCCAAGCATCTAATGTACACTTTCATATGTACGCCGATGACACTCAACTCTACCTCAAACTACAATCCCCGGAAGACATCAAACTTCTGAACTCTACGCTCAAAAACACCCAATCATGGTTGGCCGATAATCATCTTAAACTAAATGCTCTGAAAACGGAGTTCCTTCTAATCTCACCTCCGGCGAAAATCTCCGCCACTCAAACCTGGCTTAAGCACCTAACTGCATTCAATGTCCAACCCACCATCGTGGACTCCGTGAAATCATTAGGCATCACTCTTGACGCCAACCTCAACATGCAGCAGCATATCAACAAAGCAACTAAGGGAGCTAACTTCCAAATCAACACTCTGAGGAAACTTAAACCCTTCCTCCCAGCTAAGGACTTCCAAACTGCAGTTCAAGCCCTAGTCATTCCACGCATAGACTACGGAATCGTGGCTCTCAGCGGACTCCCCCCATCAACAACAGCACCCCTAAGAGCCTCCTTGAACGCTGCAGCGAGACTTATCACTGGTTCTAGAAAACACTCGCATATTTCCCCGGACTTAAAATCCCTGAACTGGCTCCCTTTTGAAGCCAGAATACAGCTGAAAATTGCCTGCATGACACACATGGCTGTACACCACAAGTCTCCCAGCTACCTCACTCAAAAGCTGACTTTATCAGGAGGCTCGAGAAACAACAGAAGCACAAAGAATCTCCTCCTGAAACCTCGAAGATTCCGGAAGGAAAAAACTTACAAGTGCTCCTTCTCAGGAATGGCACCCAGGATCTGGAATGCCCACCCTCCCGAAACCAGGCTTATCTCCTCCACTGCACTCTTTAAGAAAGAAGCAAAAGCCATTCCTTATGGCTAGTCGCACTTGAACCCTTTTTTGGTTGTACCGAAGACTGTGCACAGACTTTGTATTATTGCTTATTCTGATTGTCTATTGTACTAAGTTGTTTATCAGATTATTACTCTAGTTTGTTACACACCTACTACCCACTACTATCTTGTACCTAATAGTTTGCTTTTGCCGGCCTATCTTATTGTCTATTCGTTCACAAGTTGTTTATCTGGTTACTATCCTAGTTTGCTACCCACCTACTACCCATTACTATCTTGTACCCACAAGTTTGCTTACTCTCCCGCTTGTTCCCTTACCCTGTGTTTACTGTAAAGCGCTCTGATATCTGCAAAGATCTTGTCCGCGCTATATAAAACTTTGAAAATAAAATAAATAAGAAACTTCAGTGAATGTGCACTACACAAAACTACTAGAACATAACAAGAACTAAGCTCTTAGATTATCTCGGAAAATTATTTATTGTGTCGTTAATTAAAAAACATTCGAATTTTAACAAAGACACATACATAATAAAAACTGTCAAATCAAGGGGGAAAGAACCCCACACATTTTACAGTGTAACAATGAGCCAAAGCATCTGATAAGACACATAAGTTTAGTGAGAGAATAAGAACATGTATTTGTCAGAGTGTTGCAATAAACTAGGCTAGGAGCCTATGCCCATAGGAACAAAGGGCAACATGCAATAAAAATGACAGCTTTTGTCAGCAACTAAAAAGTACACAAAGATTATTGTATTGCATTAGCATTTATATAGTGCTTACTACCCCCGGCGAGGCGTCAAAGCACTTTTTCGCCAAGTAGCACGCTACTCCGGAACCCAAGTAGGATTTGTTGTTTAATTAGTATAGTGAAATTTGAAAGAGATTTGAGTGATGGATAGGTTTGTCAGTTATTTGGATTCAGAAGGATAGCGGAGGGAAAAAAGATATGCATTTATATGGCGCTTGTTACCCTTAATGGGGTGTCTAAGCACTTTCTTGGTGAGTAGCACGCTACTCCAGAACCCATAATGATTAGTGGTGAATTAGTATAGTGAAATATGAAAGTAATTTGAGTGGTGGATATCAGTTATTTGGATTGAGAAGGATAGGGGAGGGAAAAATGTTTGCATTTATTATATAGCATTTGTTACCGCTTTTGGAGTGTTTAAGTGCGTTTTTGGCGAGTAGCATGCTACTCTGGAACCCATTAATTGAATTAGTATAGTGAAATATGAAATTCATTTGAGTGGTGAATGATATGTTAGTCGGTTATTTGGATTGAGTAGGGTAGCAGAGGGATAGAAGAGGGACAGAGACACTTGCGTTTCTTTGCCACCAGTAACAGTAACCGAGCACGGACCACGTATTAGTGCATCAATAGAAGTTTTTATTCAACTCCTCCAACACCAGCCACCATGACGGGCGTCGACCCCGAAAGGTCTTGATCACATGACATCACATGAGATCTATATATATATTTTTTTTTATTTTTATTTTTTTTCCCCTCCAAATGCCCACAGCTTTTTGAAGGGGCACTCAACGGGTGAATTAATTGCACAAGGCGGCCAGCATTCATTCCAGTGTAAATATTTTAATGTCCTTCGCCGCGCGTTTCGAGGTAACAAGCCTCATCATCTTAGGCAGCTTGGAATGTGCACAAAGAGCTCCCCATACACTTTTTATAACCATGCATTACCCCGATTGGGCTCACGTGTAGTACGAACATTGTTTAAGGCATGATGAGACATGTGGTCCATTTGTGGAGCATTATTTTTCCCTTGGTAGGTTCTGGTACAGCCTTATTTAAAAAGCATTTCTCTCCTTTAGTAGGTCTCCGGAGTGAATATTGACCCATTTCCCCGCATCTCTTGTGCTGCTTCATGGGCATTGGACAGTTCCTGCCACACAGCCTCGCATTTCAATTCGCGAGATGGTGCAGCCTTCCACGGTCAGGATGGCCGTGTTATCATGTATCTTCCAAATGCCCAAAGCTTTTCAAAGGCGCACTCAACAGGTGAATTAATTGCACAAGTCGGCCAGCATTTATTCTAGTTTAAATATTTTAATGTCCTTTGCCAACGCGTTTCGAGGCAACAAGCCTCTTTGTCTTAGGCAGCTTGGAATGTGCACAGAGAGCTCCCCTTTCACTTTTTATAACCATGCATTACCCCGATTCGGTGAGTCGGTGACACACGGACACACGAACGGATGGACGGACACACACACACACATACACAGTTAGCCCGATGGGGCTATGAAGCGCTTTATTGGCGATTAGCACGCTACTCCGGAACCCATAAAGGATTAGTGGGGAATTAGTATAGTGAAATATGAAAGAATTTGAGTGGTGGCTATTAGTTATTTGGATTGAGAAGGATAGCGGACCGATAGAAGAGGGATAAAGGGTTGCATTTATATAATGCTTGCTACCCCATATGAGGTGTTGAAGTGCTTTTTTCGGCAAGTAGCACACTACTCGAAACCCATAAAGGATTAGTGGTGAATTGCTATAGTGACATATGAAATTTGATCATTTGACATGTTAGTCTGTTATTTTGATTGAAAAGGACAGTTGAGGGATAGAAAAGTGAAGGATTAAGATTTTGTTTTTTGGGACGTCATAGCAGTAGTGGGAAGCTTGGAGGAATAAAAAGGGATGTGGAGGGGAAGAGCCAGAGGGAAGAGTTTGGAAAGGCTTGTTTTGGGGGATCAGTATAGTAAAAGAGGTGTCAGGTGGTGCAAGGAGGGGTAGGATAGGAGAGAGTCTAGAAAGGGCTATTTTGGGGGTCATAGTAGTGGTATGGGGTTTGAAATGAATGAGTGGATGTAGAGGATATATTGATAGAGGTATAGGGTGAGAAATAGGGTAGTGCATTGGAAAGAGTAGTAGAAAGAGGTTTGAGATGAGTCAGAGTTGAGGTAGAAGATATATTGAGACAGGTATAGGGTGAGAAATAGGGTAGTACACTGGATATGCTGAATTAGAAGAACGTAATAAATATATAGATCCATAAGTACATGGAAAGTTTATAGATGCATGAAGTAAGTAGATGTAGATTAAAGTTACTGATAGAGGTATAGGGTATTGCATTGAATATGCTTTATTGTTTTGGGAGGAAAATAATAAATACATAGATCCAAGTACATGGAAGGTATATAGATGCATAAAGGAAGTATGTATAAGTAGATTAAAGATGCATTCAATAAACTCTGGTTTTCAAGTGTTGTATTAAAAATGTGTTTATTCATTTTTTAAATAATTATTCGACATGTTTATACAAAGCAATATACATATGGTACCTATCTATAGCACAAATACATGCTTATATACACAGAGGGATATGCTGTATAATTCTGGTTGCGTATGGTGATTATGTGGGGAAAGAGCCAATTATTGAGTAGTTTTCTGAAGAGGGTCTTATGTTGGGGGTAAAGAGTTCCATATTTTGGCTACTTGAACAGAGAATGATGTGCCACCCATGTTTTTTTTTATAAACACCTGAAGCAAGAGCATTGTTGCTAGTTACAAATATGTTAAAATAGAAATCAAGTTAAAAAGTAAAGAAAAAAAAGGTGTTGGCTCATATGGGAGGCCCAAAGCTCTCTAGCATTCAAGGTCTGCAAGAGCTGTGGCCAGATGGAGCATGGAATAGCCATAGGAAGGCCTGGGCTGGCATTACTATGTGAATAAGGGCTGTAAGGCTCCTCTGGGGGGGGGGGGCGAATAAGCGACATCTCCAGGAGAGATTGCTTGTTCAGTTCCGTACAAGCAGTTATGGGCAGAGGGATGCCAGAAGCATTGGGTTTCAGTAATTTCTTTGGGAAGTGAGGGGATGTTTCCTGGTATCTGAAGTAGTCTCAGGTGAAGGATAGCCAGCTGGGAGAATCTGTGGATGCCAGTCACAGGATTGACAGCTGGAGAGGGAGATAAGCACAATGATGGGCTAAAGGCTGGTGGGCCTGATGAGGCAGATAGCTTCAAGGGTCAAGCTATCAGCAGCCTTACCGCCGTCATCAATCTTGAGTGGAGACAGTGTGGCTGAGGACTATAGCTTGAACAGATGGCTTTATTGGTTCTAGCAAAGCCAGCGCCAGGTGTTCGTAAGCCTTTTGGAGGTGTATGTACTCTACAGCAGTCAAAGGCTTCTTGAAGAAATTAAGAAGGGTGTTAGTGCATGAGCCAAATTGGCCTGCCCCTTACCCTAGGGCTGTCTATAACATGGTCAGGAGCTGGAGTTGTGGCCGAAGACTGTGGGCTAGGCTCAGAGTCAAGGGACATGGGCTTCCCTATTGGGTCCAAGTTCGCCGAGCAGGCTGCCTTTTTCTTTCTGTGCTTCAAATTCGTTTGGTAATTCTCTCCGCATCCTACCAGACTTCTTCTTTTCACTACTTGCACAGCTTACTTTACAGGGACTTCTTCGGCTTTGTCTAGGCACTAGGAGATACTGACGCTATAGCGTGAAGCCCAGGTGCTGGTTGCAAAGCTGGTTAATGAGGTACGGAGCCACGCAGGGTGATGCTACAACACTTGTGCAGTTACACAGGCTCTTAACTTCGCCTCTTCTTTTGTTCACTATTGGTTGTTCTCAGTTTCAAGCGTGTTTCAGGTGGATATAGACCCTTTCTCACCTTCTTCCAGCGCCGACTCTTCCCCTGTGGTATACTCTCCAGTGCGTACAGGGGAGGGGCACAAGCAAACTACACTGGGGCAGTTAGAGGGTTTTGAGGGGGAATAAAAACGTTTTAAGTAAGAGTGAATAAGGGTGATGGGCTTGCTCCTAATTACACCATGCCACTTCCTTTGTGTCATTTACTTTGGGCCATCAGTTGTTTTAGCTGTCCAGAGGGAGTTAGTCATGGAGACAGAATGGGCGGGAGTGCAGAAAGGCAGGGGAACTAGATGAGAGAAATACGGACTTGCGCAGACAGGCTCAGTGCAAGAGGGAGGGGGGCATACCCAGGCCGGAAGTCGCAGCCGATTCTAGCCAGGCCGCTTCAGCAAACCTGGGGCTCAACCTAGGGCAGCAAGGCCTAAGCCTACTGTGCCCACTTGACCCTTGTTGTAACTGCTGCTGCTGGCTTCACCCACATTCGGCTTACTGCTCTTTCTGTGAGGAGTATTCACCTCGCCCTCTGTGAAGACTGGCATGGAAACTGGCATCTGCAGCCTCATTGACTGACAGCTGGGGGCATGGGGCACATTGGGGAGTCAAGGAGCAACAGAGCAGAATGGAGCAGCGACAAGAGAACCGCAACCAGGCGGTGGCATCCGCATCGAAGACAACAGTCAGCAGGTGCAAGTGTGGTAATGTCAGCTATGCAAGGACAAGATGCGAGGACGGGTATGCAGGAGCGGAGACTGATGGGCGGCGGACAGAGATGGGGACAGTAAGCAACTAACCAAGGTCTGTCAACTCTGGTCCCGCTCGCATCCACCTCCCACTACAACTGTGAATTGTTTATGATGTAGACCGTGCACTTATCCTTGCGTTTTTTTAGGTCTCGACCTACAGCATGGCTTTAGCAATGCTTGTTTGGTCGAGAATATAGTAGGGCTTTCAAAAGTCTACCCAAACTGCTGCGGATCGGGTACAGTTCATGTAAGCCAGGCGCGTGCACATCGCACACCCACAGCATTGCCAGCCACATCCCACACCATTTGTCTGAGCCTCGGCATGAGACTTCAAAGGAATGCGCTCCACCACCCCCGCCACAGCAATGCAGAGAGAGCTTGGGGCTCTTTTGGACCATTTCACGATGCAGTGCACGTTGCCTTCCTCCTCTCCCGGATAAAAATACTGCAGGCCACTTTCGTCTCACTCCACCAGGATTCGGCAGAAATCAACCTAACACCACACGGGTGACAACGCGTAACTTTTCAACCGAATAAACATTTACATGGGGGGCGCGGCCAGCAACTGAACATGGCGGACGAGTCTTGAGGGAGCTTCAGACCCGAGCCCACATTATCCTGAAATTACCTGCATTGCTGCACTGTGTGGACGCCCGCGACTGTAGTCCCCCAGGGCTGAGGGGACCGTGGTCACTTGTCGCCGACCGGAGAAGACCTTGGCTCCCGGACTGTGTGGGCACCACTGTGAGCGCTGATTGCTGTCCGGCAGAGAAGAGAAACCGTGTGGGCCCGTATTCTGTGGGGAACTGCCCCCGAACGTGGAGCACCGCATTGGAGGACACCCGTTTGCTGGGCCCCTGCGAAGGAGTCTGGTGAGGGCGGCGGACGCCGCAGTGCGAGACGCGCTGCCTGGCGGGAGCTCCGTGGACTGTGCGGCCGGGGAACGCTACTACGCGAGCCCGGGGCTGAGAGGCCTGCTGCGGTGGGGGCGGGGCAACGCAGCCGGAGGCTGTCTGCTCTGGCCTCGGTTCTCCCTAAATACCAGCGAGCACGGGCGGATGACACTGCCCCTTGTTGCTTGGGTGCCTATGACCAGGGGTCCGGATCTGCTTTGAAGCGGAGCTTACCCGGGAAGCCCGCAGCTGCATAATCATAAACTGCTCAGAAGACTGCGGAGGCACGCTCGAGGGCTGACCGGGAGAAACCCCCCCCCCCCTTGTGTGGACTCCTGCCGCGCTCTCCACCGCGTGGACCTCCCCCCCCCCCAAGCCTAGGAAAATAGGGTGGTACACAAAAGGGGGTGGTGATGGACGGAGCATCTGAACCAAATAAACACTCACACCCAGTCAAAAGATCTGGGTTTAATCCATCACCGTTCTTTAGCCCACTCTGCCACCCCAGTTCAGACATGGCTATATGCAAATCAGTCTGACCCTGTGCGGTGATGGATTAAACCCAGATCTTTTGACTGGGTGTGAGTGTTTGATTGGTTCAGATGCTCCGTCCATCACCACCCCCTTTTGTACCGCTTTTGGCCGCCCTAAGTGTGGCAGGGTATGCTCAGACGTGAGTCCCTTGCTCACTTTGCCACTGGATTCAAGCAAGCCGGGCTGAAGACGGCTGGAATGCCAGAAACCGGTCCTCGGAAGCTTGTTTCCGGTCCAGGGAAGGCATGGCTTGGCAGTTCGGGCTGGACTGTTCCCATGAGGCACAGGGTCAGACTTTGTAGGAAAATAGGGTGGCATTACATTTCACACGGAGCATGAGGTAGGACAGTGGCTGTGAACAGCGCAACATTGAAGATACTCGCAATGCCGCAGATATAAGGTGGGACCTACGTACTGGCGAAAACACTACGACCCTCCCTCCCCTAGCCGCCCAGAGACAGAACGTGGAGCGACAGGCAGTACAGGGCCGTGCGCCTACCAGTCCATGACATAGAATTACGCTGTAGACGTCAGGAAGTGGTCTATAACTGCCCACAAAAAGGCGATTTGTCCGCACCCCGCCAGACAGAGACCACTACTGAACACGGTGAGATCTGCTAACACGGCGCTTGCTCCTACATTGCCCTGTGTGAGAGGCCTGGTGAGACTGCATACTGCGCAGAATAAGTGAAATGGGGCGCAGCAGACCGAAGCACCAGGGCCACACCGAAGCAGACCCCACGCACTATGGACAGGACAGTGCGGACAACACGCCAGTGCCTAGTTGTGTCCCCCCTCAATGGCACCTGCTCAAGATGACAAACTAGATCTTATCTTGAAGGAAGTGTGCGAATCAAGGAAGGCGATTGAACAACAGATTGGAACCCTGACAACGGGCCTGAACCTGCTGAGTGCGGACCACGCGAAGACGGCAGACAAGGTGAGAGACTAAGAGAAAACTCTGGCAGAGATACTCCCACGGCAAAAACCTCTTCCAACAAAGGTCCGATCCAGCCAATAAACAAGGAACAAAGTCAGAGACTAGTTGCTCCTAACAGGCCCGTGCTTCCTTGTTTAGCTCTGCCCCCGGAATCAGTTCCCTGTGTAGTTATTCTTGCGGGGGTCCCTACTCTAAGTCCAGGAAAGGTGGAGGACTATAGTGACCTCAAGAATAAGTGCATTCACTGGTTGAACCAGAATAGACCCCTCCAAATGGGGGAACCAGTGAAATTCTAGTTGTCAGGCGAGTTGATTGGGTGGGGCCTAGAGGGAAATGTATAGAAGGGGATTGTATCGTGATCAATTTTCGGAATAGGTGGACAGTCAAGCATATTTGCAACTTTGATCTAGGTGGCACAGACACATTAATAAAGCCTTTGCCACTAACATTTTTATCCAGGAACCCAGAGTAAAGTTTGTTTTGCACAAAATTGGGAGAGGACTAACTGGGTGGGAGAGGAAACCCAGGGAGGCCACCATACTAATGGGAATGTCGCCCGGTTTGGGCCTTTGAAGAGTCCCATGTCGTTCTATAAGTTCCACCACCCCAATAGGTATGGGAACCTGGAATTCGTAGATTGACTATCAGAAGTAAGGAACCCCATATCTGTCAGAACAGAAAGCAAGGATTTGTTGGCAGCAAAAGTTAACTTTAGAGAGTTGAAGCGCCTTATTATTGTAGCAGGAATTATGCCAGATTCCGTCATTTATATGGCTAAAGTTGAACAAAAGAAGAACGAACTGAGGGTTGGGATAGTAGGTAGCTCGCTTAATGGAGGTGGTAGGTTAGGCGTGTCTGGAGGAGGAGAGGATTGTAGTGTCATTGAGGGTACTACTCAGGTGGCCGACTGAGTCCACATCTACAGACCTTGACTTTAATGCTAGTCAAACACATAGCGTTGCAAACGGGAATATTAACATACTTTCCTGGAACGTAGCGGGACTGAAAAATAAATGAACATCGGAGGACCAGGGTCTGTTCATGGATAAACATGACACATGCCTCTTACAAGAGACGTGGGCCGTGGACAAGTTCCAGCAAAGTGGCTTCGCTACTTTCAGTACCCCCGCCATGAAAGGTGATAGAGGAAGACCGTCAGGAGGGCTAAGGTAGCTACCCATCTGGGCATTACAGCTAAGGAGGTAACAGTCGATTCCCGGATATCTTATGTGTGATGCTATCCCTCCCAGGAAATAAGTCTTTAGCTATTATTAATGTATACTCTAGACCTACCAAGAGTGGAGTCAGTAGTCTTCAAGCAACTGAGGGAATTTGCACAGACTCTTGATCCTGGGACTGGTTTCGTCATTGGGGGGGGGATTTTAATTGTCAGTTTGACCCCCTTATGAAATCAGGTTTGGAGGACATTGATGAGGAGAACCTGTATTGGAATATTCCCGAACCCACTATCCCTCCAGTGAAAGCGTGGACCCCATTGGTTCTGCAAAGAATATCCCTTACTTTGTCTTTGTCTGTAAGGCCTTGTAATGGTCGGTAAAAATCGGACAGTCCGGGAAACGTGACTTTTAACAGAGTAGGTCAATCATCAATCATAGATTATATCTTGATGGAATTAAGGTCATGGGATAAGATCCAGGATTTTAAGATCCATGAACGGACGGATAGCGACCACAATGCCCTGGTTTTGTCATTGAAACCAGAGAGTTGGGGCTTGATCAACCCGCTAATTGAGCAGAACTGTGTTCAACAGCCTCTCCTCCTCCATAGCAATAGGCGGGGAATAAAATGGCCTTATATAAGGAGCTGCCCAAGGTGCGTCAGGGATGTGTGATGGCTCCCACTCTCTTCTGCCTTTACATCAACGGGCTTATTAAACATCTCTAAATACGAAGGATATCTTAAACTCTACACAAGTATCCTCGCTTCATCTTAAACTCTACACAAGTATCCTCGTTTCCAGGCTGGGCCCCTATATTGGAGGCCTTATTCAGGCGGATCAGTCGGGCTTCATCCCCGAGCGCCAGACCGCTGACAACACCAAACGGGCCCTCCATCTCATTGAGAAAGCATCTCGCCCGCAGGGCGAATACATGATGCTAGCCATCGATGCAGAGAAGGCCTTTGATAGGGTTCATTGGCCCTACCTCGAGAAGGTCCTCCTGAAAGCAGGTATGGGTCCCAAATTCCGGACTAGAGTACTGTACTGCTATAAATTTCCGTCGGCCTCTGTCAGGGTTAATGGCTTGTCTTTCCCACGTTTCCAGATTGAGAGAGGCACCAGGCAGGGGTGCCCACTGTCCCCCCTCCTGTTCGCCTTATACATGGAGCCGCTGGCACAACTCATCCGATCCGAAAGTTAAAGGTATCAAATTCGGGGCAGACGTCCATGTCATCAGTCTCTACGCTGACGACGTCTTGTTGTCGCTCGCAGAACCTCGGAGCTCTCTCCCTGCCTGCATGGCCGTCCTAGACAGATTCGGAAGTGTGTCGGGCTTCAAAGTCAACTTGACGAAATCAGTAGCCCTTGATCTATCACTGGCCGTGGACACGCGCACCGTGCTGCAGACCCAGTTCCCGCTGCAGTGGGCCACGGAGACGGTTCCTTACCTGGGGATCCAACTGGCGGCCTCCATTCAGACCACGGTGGACGTTAACTACACCCGCCTCCGACAGAAAGTTCGACAACAGCTGGGACAATGGAAAAACTACCCGTTGTCCTGGTTGGGCAGGGTTGCGGCGATCAAGATGACGATCCTCCCCCAGATTCTGTAAGTTTTTCGCACTATACCTCTTGTCCTTCCTACAGGATGGATTAAGCTGGTACAGTCGGAACTTTCCCAATTTGTGTGGAACGGGAAGAAACCGCGCCTGAAAGCCCAGATAGCGATGCTCGCGCCGGAACAGGGGGGGGGGGGGGGGGGGGGGGGGGGGGGAAATCGGGATTCCGAACTTAGCCTCCTACTTCCAAGCGGCACAATTACGCTTCATGGCGGAATGGGTCCAATGGGAGTCCGGGAAACATTGGTTATTCCAAGACCAGGCAGTGGCAGGGCGTACATTGCAAGAGATCCCATTTATGCGCAAAATACACAGGCCCCGCAACTTGTACGCCTCCCACATTACACGAGTCCCGCTTGAGATCTGGGACCAGGTGGGCGTGGAGCTTGGTTTCACCACCACCCCCTCACCTCTCACTCCCATTCTTGATAACCCCGACTTTCAGCCGGGGCTGGATGGGAAGGCCTTCGGACGTTGGAGGTCGGCCGGTTGCCGCTCCCTATGCCAGATATACGGGCCCGAAGGGATAATTCCCTTTCTGCAACTACGCCAGGACTTCGGCCTTCCGGAGACCGAGCGACTCCACTATTTTCAAATCAGACACTGGGCCCTTAGCAAAACGGTGAGAGCTGACGCGGATCGGCGACTGACGGATTCCGAACATTGGTTGATCACTCGAAGTCGGACAAGCAGCTAATCTCGGATTTATACAAAATGCTCGAGCACAAACATCAACACACATACAGCGCGAGTAGGGCACGCTGGGAGAGAGAGATGGGGAGGACATTCACCCATAAGGAGTGGGAGGTTATGTATTACAGGGCACGACACTCGGCGTATCATATGGGGCTCACGGATACTCTAACGAAAGTGGTGACCTACTGGTACTACACTCCGGAACGGCTGTATGAAATGGATAGCACCAAAGACCCCCTGTGTTGGCGGGGATGCCGACAACTGGACACCCTTACGCATACTCTTTGGGACTGCAGCCTTCTGCAGGATTACTGGCGTCAAGTTCTGGATGACGTGGATAAACATTTTGACACTGAAATCCCGCGCTTCCCTTCTTATGTCATTCTAGGGCTCCCAAATGCACTGACCTATCCATTACGTTCACGTAGGGGACGCCTGATAGCCATAGCTCTGGGTTCGGCACTACAGAACATAGTAACCCACTGGCGCACGACCCACGTCCCCACATATCAGGGGTGGCTCCATCGCCTGTGGACGGTCTTGGGTATGGAAAGACTTTCTCTGTATAAAGCGGGGGAAGGGGCAAAGTATGCTGAACTTTGGCAACCGTTTCTGGCCCTTCTGTCCTCGGAATTCGTGGAAGTCACCTGCCCGAGGTATCTTCGATTGTTGAGGTTGACCGAGATTGCCCCGACGGAGGGGAACGCCAAGCCCGCCCCCAAATCGGGAAAGGGACGAAGCATAACCAGCTGGAATGAGACCATGGACCACCGGGGGAGGGGGGGGTTGGGTTTGTTGGGGTTGGGGCTCCGGGGCGGGTTGGGCACAGGTAGGGTTAGGTTGGGTGGGGCGCAATGGAGAGGGGATGACAGTTAATAGTGTGTTGACAAGCTGCACGTCTGAGCGATGGAAATGGGCCATATTTTACATCAGCGTCAGAGGGAACGGGCGGAAGACATGAGTTCGAGCTGCCCTGACTAACGTTGCAATGTTTGAAACGCGGCCAGCCCCGTTGGGTTGTAGGCGGCTTGCTGTGTATAACCACAATTACTATATACTGCATACCCTGCCCCTCTGATGTAATCACGCCCTAGCTCCACTGAATGATTGTCAAGTGCTCGTGGCTGTTGCTGTCTGTACTGTGTTGATTTTCTCAATAAAAATATTTACTACTAAATACGAAGGATACAGATGCCTCGAGGTTGGCAACTGGTAGGGTGCCCGCACTAATGTTTGTGGACGACACCCTCCTGTTGTCTCGAACAGCCACCGGTATACAACGTATCCTTGATGGTTTCGCAGATTTCTGTGACCTAAGCGGCCTTGAGATTAATCTGGCTAAAACCAAGTACGTGATTCCTAATCTCCCGAGGCGGACGCGGCCAAATCCTGCTCTGAAGGGTACACCCCTCGAGAGAGAGTAAAAACCTTTGATTATCTTGGTATTACTCTAGAGGAAAACCTGGGGTGGAATGTACAGATAGCTAAGTCGACCCTGAAACTGACCCAGACTGTGGATGGGATTGCCAAAATGCATAGTACACTAGCCTGGAAGCCAGCCTCTCCTGTTATAGAGATATATAAGGTTCAAGTCAGAACAGCCGCTATATTTGGGGCGGAATTATGGGGACACCATCGGCCCAAAAGCCTGGCTAGGGTAGAACATACTTTTATGCGAAATCTGTATGCCCTGCCAGTCAGCACCCCCTGGTTCCACTAAGACTAGACCTGGGGCTACTTCCTGTGGAAGAAGAGGTGGCACTTAGGCCACTTACTTATTGGCGAAGAATCTGGTCTGTCCCAGAGCTAGTGTCTTACCGTGCTGAGTTCCAGGAGGTCTGGCCCTCTCTTAAATTAAGGAAAGTACCATGGTTATCCCACATCAAGGATTTGTGTGCTGGGTTAGGTCTCCCAGAGCTATGTGATTTCCCGGAATCAGCCTGCCCTGTACACGCCAGGGTGGATCTGATAAAAAGATACAGGGCACTTAACCTGATGATTCTACAAACTAGTAGCTCAGTTGGTAGACTAACAACCCAATTCCTCGACATTAAAGCAGAATACAAGAAGGAGGAATTTATTGACATGGTACACCCCCCCTCCCCCCCCCCCCCCCAAGCAAGAAAGCTGTATTTACAGTTTAGATTGGGCACATTACCATTAGTGTCATTAACCAGCAGCTGGGACGCCAATAAATGTTCTGTGTGCCCGGCGTGCGAACACTCTCTGGAAAATGAAAGTCATGTGTTCTTTGTCTGTCCGGCCTTCATGCTGGCACGCCGTCGCTGGGTAAAACCTATCCGTAAGAACCTGGGTTTCCGCAAGTGTGATCAGGCTCTAAGAGTCCTAAAATAGGACACACATCCCCCTGTTGTTTTCGCTGTCTCCCGTTTTTTTACATTGTATGTGGATTAAACGCAGAAACCACATTACGTCTTGAAATAGATTAACTGTTTGTCTTGAATGTTCTGTATTGCATTGATAACATATCAGATGGTTTAATTCTGTTCTTAACAATGGTAGAATTGGTTGTAAATAGGTGTATATACATGAAATTAATTTTTACTAAATTTTATGTACCATTTGAAAATGGATTTTTATGCTATGTTGTCCGTTTTAATATGTACTTTTATGGCCCAAAGCGGTCGAAATAAACAAATGAAATGGTAGTCTTGGGATCCATCTATGCCCCTAACGTTGACCAGGACAAATACTGGGACATGATAAGCGGAGCACTAGCGGGTTGGGATATATGCCCGTGGATCATTAGGGAGGGGGGGGGAGGGGGGGACACTGTAATGCGGTTATGGATGTGGCTGTAGACAGGTCACATCCGCCACTACAAGGTGCGGGGGTGTTTAAACAGACTGAGGCACTGATAAGATGGATTGCAGGGTGGAGATTGTGTGATGTAAGGAGGATGCGACACCCCAGACACGGAGAATACTCATTCTACTCGGCAGTCCATGACCTGCACACTAGAATAGACAGAATCCTCTGCTCCGATAGCATAGCCATGCAGGTCCTCCAGTCTACATATGTACCCAAAACTTTCTCGGATCACAACCCACAAGAGATAAGCATTACATGGGGTAAAATACCCACCCCGGTCCCGACGTGGCGACTATGGCCACTATTATTAGAAGACTCTGTGCTACGTGCGGACCTCTCACACACCATAGATTGCTACTTCGCGGAAAACAGTAACACAGCAACGAGTAGGTTAGTCGAGTGGGACGCTTTCAAGGCGGTGATTAGGGGCAAGGCGATAAGTGTAACGGCGGGTGCCAGACAGGAACTCCATAGATCCTTAATGGACACTGAAACTAACATGGGCAGGCTAGAACAATTGGCCGCGACTGACGACACACACAAAGGTCCTCTTCAAGAGATGAGAATTAAACACGCTGAACTCCTAGAATCCCTTAGGGTGATAGATTACCAGTAGTACACACGACGTACGCATAAGGAAGCTGACCAGGCTGGGAATCTGTTAGCTAGATTACTCCGCGACACCCCTCCCACAATAGTGATTAACTAAATTAGGACAGAAGAAGGAATAAGGGCCTCCACACAGGGTGAAATTAATGAGGCATTCAGGACATACTACGCTTCGTTATACGGTGCACCCATGGGAGTACCCATGGTGCAGACAGAAGTCTTCTCGTCTGCCTTTACTTTCCCAGTGCTAGCGCCCCCGGCTCAAAAGGACCTGTCGGGACCAATAACATCGCAAGAAATAAAGATTGCAATGAAAGGGCTCCCCCGTAGTAAGACTCCTGGTATAGATGGCCTCCCCATTGAATTTTATGCTTCGTACGCGGATACATTAGTGCCCAGATTGACGGACCTGTGTAATGCAATATGAGAGGAGGGCTCCCTACCTCTTACCACCGCTCAGGCGATGGTAATATCACTGCCTAAACCCGGTAGAGACCATACGGATATGGCTAATTACCGTCCACTGTCGCTGCTACCCACTGAGTACAAAATACTGAGCAAAGTACTGGCCAATAGGCTGCTGCCATTCTTGTCGCGTTTGGTACATATGGACCAGACCGGATTCCTCCCTGCGCGTAGTACTTGTCTAAACATCAGGAAATTGCACTATTTAATGACGGAAGCGCCAAAGCGGGCTGTCTCTCTTTAGACCTTAGGCAAGCATTTGACTCGATCAATTGAGAGTATATGTTCCAGGCGCTGCCGCGCTTTGGGATACCGGAAGGTTACATGGCATGGCTAAGGCTGCTGTACAAAACCCCAACAGCACGCACAAGAACAGGCAGACACATATCGGGTGAATACGAGATTCATGGAGGGACGAGACAGGGTTGTCCTCTATCGCCCCTGATCTTTATTCTGGCACTAGAACCCTTGGCAATAGCAATGAGACAAAACCTCTTAGATATCGGTATACTGATAGGATGTACGACCCACCTCTTCTCGGCATATGCGGATGATATTATTATATATCTGCGCGATCTCTGCCAACCCTTAAGACCACTCCATGACCTGTATAAGAGATTAGAAATTATATCCGGCCTCGCTGTGAACACTGCAAAATTGCATGCCTTTTACTTTAGGGACCAAGCAACGGACGAAAACATAAGCTTCGGGGACACCCTACTCCAGGTGGCACCAACTACGTTTAAATACCTGGGTATCCAGATTTATAGAGTACACGCAGACATGCTGGAGGGTAACCTTGATAGAACAATACGGTCTTTGCGATCCAGTGTAGTCTTTTGGACCTCATTGCCTTTATCAGTTATGGGGAGAGCTGCAATAGCCAAAATGGCGGTCCTGCCAGGCCTGCTATATTACTTCTCTAACCTGCCATTAATAGTGCCATTATCCACCTTCAAAACACTGAATACTCTACTAATAGATCTTATCTGGTTATCGTACTGGACAGCAGGTCGTAATCTCCAGGAAATAGGATACACTGATTCAGACGTTAGCAATGGCACCCTACACGCCCTACTGTTACCAGGACACAAAACCCCGAGAGATCTGCCCCCATTGTTGAGTACTGCGATCACATGTTGGAAGGCGGCGCTGCGTTACACAGGTGCGACCACCACATATGCTGGCAACATACCACTGCTGGGTATCCCACTGACTGTTGGCACGCTCACCAGACGCACACTAATGCCCTGGACCGAGGTTGGTGTCACCACGGTAGCTGACCTTTTCAGAACGAGACGTTATTGGACCATGACACCTTTATTAACGAGACGGGCGCCCCGGCACACCTATATATAAAGCATGCTGCATTGGTACACTACATAAAACAAGCATTTGCAATGCAATAGGTCTCGCATTAGGAAAGTTTGAGCTATTGGTATTGTAAATGACATTTTTTATTTATGGGCTTGTTTTGAAAATAGCGAAATGAATAGCTTTGTTATTTACAATGCCAATAGTTTTATCTTTCGCAAATGTGACACCTATTGTAACACAATATGTGTTGTAGCACTGAGTGGTATTTGGAGTGTATGTTGCATTGAGCGTAGTGTAATTATGTGGCGTATAATTCTATGGCACCGAGTGGTATTTGTAGTGTATGTTGCATTGAGTGCAGTGTAATTATGTGGCGTGCAATTATATGGCACTGAGTGGTATTTGGAGTGTATGTTGCATTGAGTGCAGTGTAATTATGTGGATTGTAATTATGTGGCACTGAGTGGGATTTGGAGTGTATGTTGCATTGAGTGCTGTGTAATTATGTGGATTGTATTTATGTGGCACTGAGTGGGATTTGGAGTGTATGTTGCATTGAGTGCTGTGTAATTATGTGGGGTGTAATTAAGTGTCACTGAGTGTTATTTGGAGTGTATGTTGCATTGAGTAGAGTGTAATTATGTTGCATGTAATTATGTGGCACTGAGCGGTATTAAGAGGAGTGTATGTTGTATTCAGTAGAGTTTAATTGTGTGGCTTGTAATTATGTGGCACTGAGGTATTTTGTGGAGTGTGTTGCATTCAGTCAAGTGTAATTATGTGGTGTGTAATTATGTGGAACTGAGTGGTATTTGGAGAGGTTGTTGCATTGAGTGCAGTGTAATTATGTAGCATATAAATATGTGGCACTGAGTGGCATTTGGAGTGTATGTTCCATTGAGCGCAGTGTAATTATGTGGTGTGTAATTCTATGGCACCGAGTGGTATTTGTAGTGTATGTTGCATTGAGCGTAGTGTAATTATGTGGCACTGAGTGGTATTTGGAGTGTATGTTGCATTGAGTGCAGTGTAATTATGTGGCACTGAGTGGGATTTGGAGTGTATGTTGCATTGAGTGCAGTGTAATTATGTGGCGTGTAATTATGTGGCACTGAGTGGTATTTGGAGTGTATGTTGCATTGAGTGCAGTGTAATTATGTGGCGTGTAATTATGTGGCACTGAGTGGGATTTGGAGTGTATGTTGCATTGAGTGCAGTATAATTATGTGGCGTGCAATTATATGGCACTGAGTGGTATTTGGAGTGTATGTTGCATTGAGTGCAGTGTAATTATGTGGCACTGAGTGGGATTTGGAGTGTATGTTGCATTGAGTGCTGTGTAATTATGTGGATTGTATTTATGTGGCACTGAGTGGGATTTGGAGTGTATGTTGCATTGAGTGCTGTGTAATTATGTGGGGTGTAATTATGTGGCACTGAGTGGTATTTGGAGTGTATGTTGCATTGAGTAGAGTGTAATTATGTTGCGTGTAATTATGTGGCACTGAGTGGTATTAAGAGGAGTGTATGTTGTATTCAGTTGAGTTTAATTGTGTGGCTTGTAATTATGTGGCACTGAGTGGTATTTTGTGGAGTGTGTTGCTTTCAGTCAAATGTAATTATGTGGTGTGTAATTATGTGGCACTGAGTGGGATTTTTTTTTTTTGTAGAGTTTTATATAGCGCGAACTAGACCCGAACCGAATCAGGTATCAGAGCGCTTTACATAGCACCAGTTGGAGTGTATGTTGCATTGAGTGCAGTGTAATTATGTGGTGTGTAATTATGTGGCACGGAGTGGGATTTGGAGTGTATGTTGCATTGAGTGCAGTGTAATTATGTGGCGTGCAATTATATGGCACTGAGTGGTATTTGGAGTGTATGTTGCATTGAGTGCAGTGTAATTATGTGGGATGTAATTATGTGGCACTGAGTGGTATTTGGAGTGTATGTTGCATTGAGTAGAGTGTAATTATGTTGCGTGTAATTATGTAGCATATAAATATGTGGCACTGAGTGGTATTGCGTTTTGCTATGCTATGCTTTTTTATGCTATGTTTTGTTATGCTATGCTATGTTTTGTTGTGTTTTGCTATGTTTTGTTATGCTATGTGTTGTGTTTTGTTATGCTATGTTTTGTTATGTTATGTAATGTTATGCTATGGTTTGTTTTGCTATCCTATGCTTTGTTTTTAATGCTATGCTTTGTTATGCTATGCTTTGTTATGCTATGCAATGTTTTATGCTATGCAATGCTTTGTTTTGCTATGCAATGCTTTGTTTTGCTATGCAATGCTTTGTTTTGCTATGCAATGCTTTGTTTTGCTATGCAATGCTTTGTTTTGCTATGCAATGCTTTGTTTTGCTATGCAATGCTTTGTTTTGCTATGCAATGCTTTGTTTTGCTATGCAATGCTTTGTTTTGCTAGGCAATGCTTTGTTTTGCTATGCAATGCTTTGTTTTGCTATGTTTTGTTTTGCTATGCTATGTTTTGTTATGCTATGTTTTGTTATGCTATGTTTTGTTATGCTATGTTTTGTTATGCTATATTTTGTTACGTTATGCTAAGCTTTGTTATGCTATGCTATGTTGTGTTTTGTTAAGCTATGCTATGTTTTGTTATGCTATGTGTTATGTTGTGTTTTGTTATGCTATGTTTTGTTATGTTATGTAATGTTATGCTATGCTTTGTTTTGTTATGCTATGTTTTGTTGTGTTTAGCTATCCTATGCTTTGTTATGCTATCCTATGCTTTGTTATGCTATGCAATGTTTTGTTATGCTATGCAATGTTTTGTTATGCTATGCAATGTTTTGTTATGCTATGCAATGTTTTGTTATGCTATGCAATGTTTTGTTATGCTATGCAATGTTTTGTTATGCTATGCAATGTTTTGTTATGCTATGCAAAGTTTTGTTATGCTATGCAATGTTTTGCTATGCAATGCTATGCTTTCCTATGCTATGTTTTGTTTTGCTATGCTATGTTTTGTTTTGCTATGCTATGCTATGTTTTGTTATGCTATATTTTGTTACGTTATACTAAGCTTTGTTATGCTATTCTATGTTGTTTTGTTAAGCTATGCTATGTTTTGTTATGCTATGCTATGTTTTGTTATGCTATGTGTTGTGTTATGCTATGTTTTGTTATGTAATGTTATGCTATGGTTTGTTTTGCTATCCTATGCTTTGTTTTGTTATGCTATGCTTTGTTGTGTTTCGTTATGCTAAGTTATGTTATGTTTTGATATGCTTTGTTATGCTATGTTTTGTTATGTATGCTGTGTTCTGTTATACTATGCTTTGTGTTTTGCTATGTTTTGTTATGCAATGCTTTGTTATGCTATGTTTTATCTTATGATATGTTTTGTTGTGTATTGTTATGCTATGTTTTGTTGTGTATTGTTATGCTATGCTTTGTTTTGCTATGCTGTGTTTTGTTTTGCTATGCTATGTTTTTTTATGCTATGTTTTGTTATGCTATATTTTGATACGTTATGCTAAGCTTTGTTATGCTATGCTATGTTGTGTTTTGTTAAGCTATGCTATGTTTTGTTATGCTATGTGTTGTGTTATGCTATGTTTTGTTATGTAATGTTAAACCATAGCATAACATTACATAACAAAACATAGCATAACACAACACATAGCATAACAAAACATAGCATAGCTTAACAAAACACAACATAGCATAACAAAGCTTAGCATAACGTATCAAAATATAGCATAACAAAACATAGCATAGCAAAACAAAACATAGCATGTTTTGCTATCCTATGCTTTGTTTTTAATGCTATGCTATGTTTAGTTTTGCTATCCTATGCTTTGTTTTGTTATGCTATGTTTTGTTGTGTTTTATAATGCTACGCTTTGTTTTGCTATGCTATGTTTTGTTATGCTATGCTATGCTAAGCTTAGTTATGCTATGCTATGTTTTGTTATGCTATGCTATGTTTTGTTATGCTATGCTATGTTTTGTTATGCTATGTTGCGTTTTGTTATGCTATGCTATGTTTTGTTGTGTTTCGTTATGCTAAGTTATGTTATGTTTTTATATGCTTTGTTATGCTATGTTTTGTTATGTATGCTGTGTTCTGTTATACTATGCTTTGTGTTTTGCTATGTTTTGTTATGCAATGGTTTGTTTTGTTATGCTATGTTTTATCTTATGCTATGTTTTGTTATGTATGCTGTGTTCTGTTATACTATGCTTTGTGTTTTGCTATGTTTTGTTATGCAATGGTTTGTTTTGTTATGCTATGTTTTATCTTATGCTATGTTTTGTTATGTATGCTGTGTTCTGTTATACTATGCTTTGTGTTTTGCTATGTTTTGTTATGCAATGGTTTGTTTTGTAATGCTATGTTTTATCTTATGCTATGTTTTGTTGTGTATTGTTATGCTATGTTTTGCTATGCTTTGTTGTGTTTTGTTATGCTATACTATGCTGTGCTATTTCTTGTTTTGTTATGCTAGGTTTTGTGTTGCTATGTTAGGTTTTGTTGTGTGAGGGTGAGTGAGGGTGTGTGAGCGTTAGGGGGGTGAGGGTGGGTGAGGGGGGTGAGGGTGAGTGAGGGGGGTGAGGGTGAGGGTGAGTGAGGGGGGTGAGGGTGAGTGAGGGGGGGTGAGGGTGAGTGAGGGGGGTGAGGGTGAGTGAGGGGGGTGAGGGTGAGTGAGGGGGTGAGGGTGAGTGAGGGTGAGGGTGAGTGAGGGTGAGTGAGGGGGGTGAGGGTGAGGGTGAGTGAGGGGGGTGAGGGTGAGGGAGGGTGAGGGAGGGTGAGTGAGGGGGCTGAGGGTGGGGGGGTGAGGGTGAGTGAGGGGGCTGAGGGTGGGGGGGTGAGGGTGAGTGAGGGGGCTGAGGGTGGGGGGGGTGAGGGTGAGTGAGGGTGAGTGAGGGGGGGTGAGGGTGAGTGGGGGGGTGAGTGAGGGGGGGTGAGGGTGAGTGAGGGGGGGTGAGGGTGAGTGAGGGGGGGTGAGGGTGAGTGAGGGGGGGTGAGGGTGAGTGAGGGGGGGTGAGGGTGAGTGAGGGGGGGTGACGGGGCGACAGGGGGTGACGGGGCGACAGGGGGTGACGGGGCGACAGGGGGTGACGGGGCGACAGGGGGTGACGGGGCGACAGGGGGTGACGGGGCGACAGGGGGTGACGGGGCGACAGGGGGTGACGGGGCGACAGGGCGTGTCAGGGCGACAGGGCGTGTCAGGGCGACAGGGCGTGTCAGGGCGACAGGGCGTGTCAGGGCGACAGGGCGTGTCAGGGCGACAGGGCGTGTCAGGGCGACAGGGCGTGTCAGGGCGACAGGGCGTGTCAGGGCGACAGGGCGTGTCAGGGCGACAGGGCGTGTCAGGGCGACAGGGCGTGTCAGGGCGACAGGGCGTGTCAGGGCGACAGGGCGTGTCAGGGCGACAGGGCGTGTCAGGGCGACAGGGCGTGTCAGGGCGACAGGGCGTGTCAGGGCGACAGGGCGTGTCAGGGCGACAGGGCGTGTCAGGGCGACAGGGCGTGTCAGGGCGACAGGGCGTGTCAGGGCGACAGGGCGTGTCAGGGCGACAGGGCGTGTCAGGGCGACAGGGCGTGTCAGGGCGACAGGGCGTGTCAGGGCGACAGGGCGTGTCAGGGCGACAGGGCGTGTCAGGGCGACAGGGCGTGTCAGGGCGTGTCAGGGCGACAGGGCGTGTCAGGGCGACAGGGCGTGTCAGGGCGACAGGGCGTGTCAGGGCGACAGGGCGTGTCAGGGCGACAGGGCGTGTCAGGGCGACAGGGCGTGTCAGGGCGACAGGGCGTGTCAGGGCGACAGGGCGTGTCAGGGCGACAGGGCGTGTCAGGGCGACAGGGCGTGTCAGGGCGACAGGGCGTGTCAGGGCGACAGGGCGTGTCAGGGTGACAGGGCGTGTCAGGGTGACAGGGCGTGTCAGGGTGACAGGGCGTGTCAGGGTGACAGGGCGTGTCAGGGTGACAGGGCGTGTCAGGGTGACAGGGCGTGTCAGGGTGACAGGGCGTGTCAGGGTGACAGGGCGTGTCAGGGTGACAGGGCGTGTCAGGGTGACAGGGCGTGTCAGGGTGACAGGGCGTGTCAGGGTGACAGGGCGTGTCAGGGTGACAGGGTGAGGGGGTGAGGGTAAGGGTGGGTGAGGGGGTAAGGGTGTGTGAGGGTGAGAGGGTTGTGAGGGTGTGAGGGTGAGTGAGGGTGTGTGAGGATGAGGGGGTGAGGGTGAGTGAGGGGGTGAGGGTGTGAGGTTGGGTGAGGGTGAGGAGGGGTGACCAGAGACAGACAGCCACTGGAGACAGTCAGAGAGCAGCCTAGACAGACAGAGGGCGGCTGAGAGAGGGGCGAGTAGCGACAGAGAGAGGTCACTGAAGACAGTCAGAGAGCAGCCTAAGTGTGGCAGAGAGAGAGACCGGGTCACGTCACTGGAGACAGCCAGAGAGCAGGTGAGATGCAGAGAAAGGGAAACAGCAGCAGGGGCAGCGAGAGGGATGGAGGATTGCAAGGACAGAGGGCAGCAGAGAGAGAGCGGGAGATGCAGAGACAGAGGACAGACAGGGAGGCGAACAGGGGGAGGAGAGCAGAGATAGACCAGAAAGATAGAGTGAGAATTTTGCAGAAAGAGAACAATTACAACGTAACGGGATGCTTTAGCACAGAGAAATATTTATGCATTTTTTCAATATGTAGATTTAACATCATTCTATATACCGATATATATTTAGTAGATGAAAAGCAGAATAGACTGACATGGTCTGCATAATTAATCCGGAGCTGAAGGGAAATAGAAGACTACACGAAGGAAGGGTGCAATGGCACTATAAGTGTGATTATGTCAGCTATGCCAGCAACATTAGCACATTCCTCAAAGGTGTGAAAAAGTGGCAGTCTCGATTCGTTCTGTTTAGGGCTCTGGGAAATGTTTGCTGTAATCTTGAAGGATGTGTGTGGAATCCGTGAAAGAACAAGATTTTATTAACCAAAATCACCAAAACTAAGCTAATGTAATTAAAGCAGGGGGCGTATCCCTTTGAAGCACGGCCTCGCGGCCGTGAAAGAAGTAAACAGCAGGGATGTAATTAGGGGGGAGGAGAAGTCGTGTGGGGGTGAATGCCTGAGGCCAAGCTGCCCATGGGAGGGAGGCTGATGGCTGTGATGTGTGCAGCAGGGGGCGAAGCAGATCCCAAGTGAAGCTGCTGGCGGCAGATGGCTTGGCAGATGTGCAGGCAGGCAGGCAGCTGGTGGCATTGTGCACGCGCTCTTTAGGGCTTGCGCTTGCGCAATGACCTATAAAGCGCACATGCACTGCATGGAATCGCCAGTGGTTGAACTCTGAATAAGCCACTATAGAGCTTCGCCAGCTATGCGCAAGCGCATCAGCCGGCGAGCCCTAAAAACACAGGGCACCACAAAGGAGGGAACCCGAAAACAACGAATTGGTTAAGATGGTACACTATATGGGGAGGGGGGAGACATTTGGTCCGCTTGATATATACTGGGCTCAGTACACACACTCGTGTCTCCCTAGACACGTTGAAAACTATTTGGATAGAAGAGATAGGCAGAGACCTGACGGATAAGGAATGGGCGAAAATACTGGAGCATCCCAGGAAGGTGTCAAGGAATTTGAAATTTAAATCCATCCAAACTATGATAGTGCACCGTGCCTATCTGACCCCAGGTAGGCTGGACAAAATGTTCCCGCACACACAACACTCATGCCCTAGATGCAAGTTAGAGGGGACGGGTCTATTACATATGCTGTGGTCTTGCCCAACAATAATGGCATATTGGACCACGGTTAGAGAGGTTACCGGTGAGGCGGCACACCATGTGGTTCTAGACACAGTGGAAGACTGTTTGCTAGGTCTACATAAAAATAGGTCAAAATATACGGTACAATATCGATTCATAGATATGGCAATAATACTGGGTATCAGGAATATTACTATGCGATGGAAATCATGTAAACCTCCTAGGGTGTCCAGCTGGCATGCGGAAATGCTGAGATGGGGCAGCGCAGAGAGGAGGCGAGGGGTCTGCGTAAGACGCCGATAGCAATGGAGTGGGAAGCTATGTTGGAGGAGCTGAAATCAGCGGAACTTAATCCAGATGTTTAAATATGCCAAATGTTTGATGGTGATGTATGCTGCATCTGCCTTATCATCCAACGTACTGTGTAGATACGGTGTACTGCAACGTAAATACTTTGAATGTGATTGTGGTGCCCGTGGTTCGTTAATATTGATATGCAAAGAAAAAGTGACGGGGGATTTTATTAAGGGAAGTTATTCAGTTCGCTGTTACATAAGATGTATAATGTGCTTCTCCACATACATATATTACTTGTAAGTAATGACCGTATACGTATCACAGCGACGATTTTGCGGATACCATTGGACACATTTTCAAGATGTCAGATATAAACCTATTAATACGTGTTCATGATGACTTATGATCATACAAGCACGCTGTGTTAACGGAATCATAATATGTAAGTAACATTGCGCGAATGTATATGGAAATTTGAAACTAAAAAAAATCAATAAAAATATGTTTAAAAATAAATAAATAAACAGAATTTACATTTCAGAATGTTATCTCCCTACTTGTTTTAACGCACTATCAATGTGATGCATTTGTGACCCGCCAGTGCCCCTCCCCCTGTTATTTATCACGTACAAGAAAAACTACAGAAACCGCAACTTTTTCCAGTACAAACTGGGCACAACCACTTTATCCCATGGGGTGGCTACACACCCCGACTCAACTTCCTCACTACCACCCTTCCAAGTTTCAGAGGCAGCCTGCCAGGCTTGCGACGAGTGATGGCGCTCATGCGCTTCTCTGGTACCAGCTCTGCACTGACAAGCGGGGTTGTCGTCGGCCGAGCACTTTACGTCTCACAATGAGTTTGGTAAGCAACCAAGTGCTATATGAATTCAAGCAAAGTACAAAACACGTGCTCGGGCAATCGGATCTGTGTTGCTGCCTCACTGAAAGCTACCTCACATTCCATTATAAAGGGGACAATGAACACACTGAGAAGACTGTGCATGTAACCTGCACGCTGTGACAAATCTTGTTACACTTCCGGTGTTTGGTCCTATATTTCAGGTTTGTTTTCCACTTAATTGCACCTTTCTTTTGCTCTCTTGATGAATGGGTGCGCGCATGTGCTTGCTTAGGGCAGGTCACAGGAGTTTGCCCGGGCTCGACATTCGCCAGCATCTTTCATCCCTGCAGTCATCTGCCTCCTGAGTTACGCCTTTGTAACTTGCACACGTCACTTTTTCCTCCTGTAATGCACCGTTTGCTACCTCTTGTATTTTGTTTGCTCACAATTTTCACTTTTACCTCATGTAACCCGCCCCCGCCACAGCAATGCCGAGAGCTTGGTTTTTTTGGATCTATTTCACGAGGCGGTGCACTTTGCTTTCCTCCTCTCTGGGATAAAAATACTGCCGTAGGCCACTCTTGTCTCACACCTGCAGGATTCAGCAGAAATCAACCCAACACCACACGGGGGTGACAACGCGCAACTTTTCCGCCGAATAAACAGAATTTACATTTCAGAATGTTATCTCCCTACTTGTTTTAACGCACTATCATTGTGATGCATTTGTGACCCGCCAGTGCCCCTCCCCCTGTTATTTATCACGTACAAGAAACAAACTACAGAAACCGCAACTTTTTCCAGTACAAACTGGGCGCAACCACTTAACCCCATGGGGTGGCTACACACCCCCGCCTCCACTTCCTCACTTCCACCCTCCGACGTTTCAGAGGCAGCCTGCCAGGCTTGCGACGAGTGATGGCGCTCTTGCACTTCTCTGGTACCAGCTCTGCACTGACAAGCGGGGTTGTCGTCGGCCGAGCGCTTTACATCTCACAATGAGTTTGGTAAGCAACCAAGTGCTATATGAATTCAAGCAAAGTGCAAAACACGTGCTCGGGCAATCGGATCTGTGTTGCTGCCTCACTGAAAGCTACCTCACAATCCATTATAAAGGGGACAATGAACACACTGAGAGGACTGTGCATGTAACCTGCACGCTGTGACAAATCTTGTTACACCTCCGGTGTTTGGTCCTATAGTTCAGGTTTGTTTTACACTTAATTGCATCTTTCTTTTGCTTTCTTGATGAACGGGTACGGGCATGTGCTTGCTTAGAGCAGGTCACAGGAACGCAGGACAGCTCTCCAACAAATGTCCGTCCAGCCCCCCACCACTCACGGTGAATCCACAAATGACATGCCTCTGCCCCGGAAGAGTGGACTTGGTTCTTATAAAAACATAACTTTTTGTGTTTTATATCTTGAACCCCCAGAACATTTGTCTATTCCGATGTACTTTCAAGCAAAATATGGGCAGCTGAGCAGTCACAGTTTACAGCTGTACTATTTGAAACTAACTGTAGACGTGCTCTCCGTCGCTCCTTCTTCTAATATTTCGCTCCTCTCTCCATATTCGACCTTTTTTACTGCCTATTCTGCATTTCTCATCTCTCTCATTACCTCTTTTTCTCCTCCACTATCTTCACTTTTGTCTTTTTCTGCTCTCAACTCTTGTTTCTTCCTTTCACTTTATTCTCTCCTGTCTTCCATCCTCCATCTATGTATAGACTAGTCGCCTGCTTCACCTCTGCTATTTTCTTTTCTCTCTCACGCTCTTTCCTACACCTATTTCGCTACCTCCAAAATGCACCCACTTTATTTTCTTTCTCTAATCTCCTCTTTTATTTTATCGCTCATAACCTTTTCACTTGCCTTTGTCCCTGTTTCAACCCTGCCTTTGCCTTTCTGTCCACATTTAACAATTTATTTTTCCTTCGAATATCTACATTTAATGGTCTATCTGTGTAACTCTCTCCAGACTGCCAACCACTAGTTCTTTCTGTCTCACTCCCCACACAACCACACACACACACACGCTCAACCACACCGTCAGTGCACATTTTCACCAGGCACAGACACCATCAGTCGTCAGTGCGCGCTTTTTTTAAAGCCCAAAGCGACTACGACAGAAGTGCAAAGATAATCTTTGGTTCATGATGGACACTGTACTGGCTCCCTATCTAGCTTCTGATTGAAATGAAGACCATACCACATGCCACTAGAATCACATCAGGGCTCGAAAAATCCCAAAAATAGTACTAGTCCTGCAGGACTAGTACCTTAAAAAATGTCCTCGACCTAACTGCAACCTACTTGACCTCAGTCTCTGAAAGCGGAGCAAATGTAACAAGATAACAAGAGTTAAAGGCATCTTTGTTGCTCATTAACTTTGTGAGCAATAAAAATGCCTTTAAATCTTTGTTATCTTGTCACATTTGCTCCGTTTTCACAGACAGAGGACAAAAGTTGGTTTGTTTTCCTACTCGCCAGAAAGGGCGAGTAGAACCTAAAAATAGCTCGACCTTGTTAAATTTAGCTCGAATATGCGAGCGGTTGAGTGAAATGTTCGAGCCCTGCACATGCAATGCAGCGGACATTTTCACAGTGATATACATTTACAGCACTTACCAAATAATCAAGGCCACTGGAATTATGTGGCAGGGGAGCATCAAATTATGCAGCAGGGAAAGGACAAATTATGTGGCATAATGCAGCACGTTTTTTAATAGTATCAATACACTATTTTGCCATTTTTACACATGGTAACACTGCCGGGTCAATGATTTCACTGTATTAGCATCAGTTTAATAACTAAATACAGATATAAGCAAATGAAAAATAAAGAGTTAACTATTGCGAAGGGCCTTTCACTGCGCACAAACATCTTGCTGCATATGTAACAACTTTTGATCCATTCAATCTAGAAACAACATTTTCAATGTTAAATTAACAGATGACAGATTAGGTGGCAAACACAGCAAATCCATAAAAATGCAACAATAAAGTCAAGGGCGTGGAATCGCACAATTCTAGTGGCCATGCAAATAACCCAGCGACACAAAAGGGGATGGTGGACGGAGCGTTTGAGCAAATCAAACACTCACCCCCATTCAACTGATCTGGGTTTAATCCATCACCATTCTTTAGCTCACTCCGCCATACCCTGCCAACTTAGGGCAAACAAAGCGATATAAAAGGGGATGATGGACGGAGCATTTGAGCAAATCAAACACTCACCCCCAGTCAAATGATCTGGGTTTAATCCATCACCACCCCCTTTTGTACCGCTTTGTTTGCCATAAGTTGGCAGGGTATGCTCAGAAGTGAGTCCCTTGCTCACTTTGCCACTGGATTCAAGCAAGCCTGGCTGAAGACGGCTGACATGCCAGAAACCGTTCCTAGGAAGCTTGTTTCCAGTCCAGGGAAGGCATGGCAGTTCGGGCTGGACTGTTCCCATGAGGCACAGGGTCAGACTGATTTGCATATGGCCATGTCTGAACTGGGGTGGCAGAGTGGGCTAAAGAACGGTGATGGATTAAACCCAGATCTGTTGACTGGGTGTGAGTGTTTGATTGGTTCAGATGTTCCGTCCATCACCACCCCCTTTTGTACATGCAAATAACCCAACACCTGGTGCAAAACTTGCAGATTAAAAATTATATATATATATATATATATATATATATATATATATATATATATATATATATATATCAGTTGCTAGCTCAAATTAATCCATGGTTACTTAAAAATGCCATAGTGGGCAGAGCAGCGACAGGCCATCTGCAAAGAATAATATATCACCTTTTAGATGTTGATTAGTTAATATGGGTATTAAACTGGGTAATTTTTGCCCAAACAGTACTAATGGGGGTTCAAATATCGAGACAATAGTGTCACAGCATATGCTTTGCTATGCTGCATGCAATGCATAATTTGACCCTCCATTGCTGCATAATTCCAGGGCCCATGCAGAAATTCTGTGCACACAGCCCAAAAGGCACAGCAACTTGACTGCCTCGAACTGGCTAAGTCACATTAGTGGACCACGTGCCCAAGACTGGCCACCAAAAAAATTACTCCATTCACTAGACATGACTCAAAATCAACAACACTTGTGTGCAATGCGCATCTCTATGAAACTCCTATATTGTCCTCTTTAGTCGTGAAAAAATCTCAGGAAATTCTACAACGTTTTAAAGGATAAACGTCTGTCAATTGTCTACAGTTTGTACCACTGCTCATCTATACCAATGGTCATTTCACCCAATCGATATTTTTCTAACAAGGTAGATATGCCGTTGGGACAATAAGCCAACTGGAAAACAAACAAACAGAATCTGGTATTTTGTCCATTTAAAACAGGAGATAGACGCTTTAGATCTAAATAGAAAATATCCTTAAACTGTACTCCAGAAGGATCTAAAGAACTCCTAAAATAATTCTGTGGCAAACAAATAAACTAGCGCTGCATGGAATCCTGTAACGAGAAATCCAAAAGATGAACAGGTAGCGAGTGTCCGTCCCTGATAAAATAAACTCGTAATGCCGTGTCAGGATCGCGGCCTCCTCTGCGAACCTCTTCTTGGGATGGGGCAGCCAACACTAATAGGAAATGCTGATTGGTTACCCAGTGATCTAAAAAGGTCCATGAGAAATACAAAGTCGGGACAAGAACAGTAGAAACTAGCATTTGCAATGCAATCGGTCTCGCCTTTGGGACCTTATTATGTATTTAGCTATGCAGCACATTAACCTGGGTGCTTAAACATCTACTGTTCTTTAACATGGAAGAAAAATAATCAGTAAACTGAGTGACACGCCAGGTATGGGAACACATGGAGAGAAATATTGCCTTTCAGTGGGAAATGGTATAGTCCAAAGCTCTGTTTTTAATATAAAATCGGGCCTTCGGTGGTCAGATCACTGAAAATACAAGATTTGTAAAAAATATTGTCTACAGGTGCTCAAGGAAGACAATTTCAATGGACTGGAATCTAGTGAATGCTAAAGGGATTCTGGTATTTTATCGACCTATGCTGGTCGCTTTCTATCAAGACAGTCAAACAGAAGCAGTGTAATAGAAAACTAAAGTCCCTAAACGGAAGGAGACAAGTCCTAGGGCTGATCTCCAGAGGCCACAAAGTACATACACATATAAGTATATAGAAACGTATATATACGAGAGATCTAGAATGCTCGACCTAAAAGGAGGTAAATAGAGAAAAGCTGCAGATGGTCGTGACTTCCACAAACACTAGAACGACGTGGTAAGCAGTACCAAGCTTTGCACGCGGGTCAGAGACCCCCGCATAAACACAAACTGCAGCCCATCATTCTCAACACGCTCCCTGGGAGCCGGATCGTGGGTGCGCACGGATCTCGGGCACCACTGCAGCAGACAGCGGGAAAGACGCACGGTGAACGACTGGCACTCACCTTCCTCGCCGTCGTACATGTTGGCGGTGTGAGGGGCCCGGGGGCTGAGAGGCGGTGACGGTTTGTCTTGCGGCAGAAAGCCAACTGCGCACTGCTTGGTAGGCAGTCACCACTGCCGGCCGGGGAAAACGAGCACAAACACTATCCCTGCACAGGAAATGACGTTCCGGCGCTTGTTTGTGACGCACACGCTCGCTCCCAGTGAACTTGCGCGCGCACTAACAACACGTCGTCGCTCTGGCGTGGACGAGAGAGTGGATGGGTGTTCTACTTCTACTGCATTCAGCGTATTTTTGGTGTACTCACTACTACGCAGCAGAAGTACTGGGGTGCTGTGCTAGACACCGTTTTCTATGTGATTCCGCAAATATGCGAATGGCAACGCTTTACCCATGCCGTGTACATGACATTTTCTGTTGCAGTTTAAAATAAAGCGAAGGAGACGAAGTTCGGGCGTTGAGACTGTTAATACTGACGATAGGGTGGGACTCCTGGTCCGGCCGCAGTAATACAGACGTCGTAATGTATATATTCTCATTTGCCGGTGTTCTCCGAGCAGCCATGAGTCGGAGGGGTGTGTAGCGCATATATAAAAGCCAAGACAAGCGCATGTTCTTTACTGGTAGAACGTATTTAAACAGTGTATTTCACTTTTCTTTACAGATGCGATGTTGTAGCACAACATATCCTACCTACATTATTATACCATATATAACTATTTATATATTCACAGAGCAATGAAAGACAAATAATTCACTAAATGATTGGTGGGGCCTTAGGTCATATGATCCATTGTTCTATAAAAATTGAGTGGCCTTGAAGTAGGACGGGAGTGACTGTGACTTTCTACTTGAGAACTGCACGCATTTTTATCCATTGTAAGAGTAAACAATGCTGTTAACTTAATTGCCACATCTCTCCTCTTACCCCACTGAATACACATTGCCTCTACTAATATGCTGTTTAGATAAGCTCCTGTTTTTTGGCAATGCTCTCAGCAGCACTTTCCGCAATGCAAAATTATACTTTACCCATGATCCAGCCGGCCACTAACCTGCGGACCTCTATCACTAAATACTTTTTTGGGCCCATAAACACTCTCACACAAAATAGGCCAGAGAGCACCGCGGAGGATCAATTTATAGGGCTGAATTCATATGTCCTTTGATTATCTGACCAGAAATCTTTACTTTAATGGCCATGCCCTTTCTTGATAAATTGATCTATTTCAGTTGATTAGAGTTGATGACCAATGACGTGGGTCTCGTTACCTAATTTCTTATTTAATAACCACAGACTCATGAAGGTTTTAAATGTTTATCTACACTAATCATAAAGAGCAAAACATATTACAGTGTTAACTCCATCTTTCAGAGGAAGTAGAATCTATCTATCCAATTAATTGAATATTTCACAATAACAAGACCCTCAGGAAAGAGAGGACAGCGAGAAAGCACATAAACACAATACACAGATTTATATTTCCCTAGAATGGTGGGAAAATTGGACCCCACTGACCAAGAGTTAAGGGTCCCTTAAAGAATTCAGGTGACAGGTTCTTCAGGACAGGAAAGGACAGGACAGATGACCTCTACTGGATTCGACGCCTGCGTCTCACCCCTCCCTCTCTGATACTAACTTCCTCCTCTGTTCTTCCGTGACCTTCTAAACCTACTACCTCCTCGAATCTTCCACAATCTTCGTCTAATTCTATTACCTCCTCTATTCTTCAGCAAATCTTCTTCTATTTCTAGTTTGCTTGTAAAATTCTAAGTCTGCTTCATCAGGTATTCAATCAGCATTCGGACAGCATCTCTGTCTTTCAGTGTTTCTGGCAGCGACTGTGCTAATTAGTCTAACTAACTACCCAAATTATACTTTCTTAATGGCATGTTCCACCCCTAAATGTTTCAACCTTATGAAATTCTTAATTCTGACTGGACAAGTTGAGGGGATAATCATCACACCATCACTCCAGGACAAAGCAGTCTTAGTCTAAACTCAAGAGGGCATGTGAAGCCAGCTGTTTTACCATATGCAATCCCTTTAATACTAAATGAAAGGACACCACACAGGATATATATAAAATATATATGTATTTATTACTAAATTAATCCTCTGACCTCTTTATGAGGTCAGAGGCACAAGCACTTAACAAGATACTTAATAAACATACAATAAGTTGCACAAAATACAGTAATGCCCTAGGGGCACTTCGAACCATATACTAAAATAGCGGTATAAGAACCACGTCACGAACAAAGGAAAGGCCTAGGGCCTGGAGAATCGCTGGGGCTACACTGTACTACCAAAGGATAGAGAGCAGGAGGCCCACGGGATGCGCGTGCAGTGTCTTTACACGCACACAAGTTACCATAGAGTCAGAATAGGAACAAAAGAATTGGAAACTAGTTCTTTTAGGACACTTCTGGATGGACTAGGGAAAAGCTACTTGAAACTAGGACACTAGGATAGTCAATACCCACATGAGTAACAAAATACTCGCGTTACCTCACCCACAGGAAGCGGGTGCATAGGTGTCAAAGTGTGTCGGGTTTCGTCGCTGATTCCTATGGACCCTTGGAGAAAGATGCTGCAGGCGACCAGGAGAGAAGTGTTCGGTTGGATCCAAGGGCGGATCGAGGATGAAGAGTACCTGAAAGCAGAGGGGACAGAGTCTGGGTCACTAGCCAGTGACTAGGATGGAACCAAGAAGGAACCAGGTGATGTCGCGAAGCAATCAGGTTATGTCTTGAAGCTTGTCTCTGCAGCCACGTGGACCAGGAGGTGTCGACGACGACCAGGCGCTGGATACAGACTGTCCCACGAAGGCTCTCGCTGTCGGCGGTGTCGGCTTCCGGATTGGAGTCAACAAGCCTTGGCAAAGGCAACCCACGCAGAAAAGGAAGATGGCTTCTTAATCAGACCAGCAAGGTCTGATGGGCTGCTTCTTTTCAGGGGAGCAAGGGCCAGTCTGGAGCAACCAGACCAGCGTTGAAAATCAAAGGTTTCGTCGTCACAGAGGCCACTAGCCAACGGTTAAGTGACTGGACAGACGCGTCAAGAAGGAAAATGCAGAAGGGCCCCACGCAGAACTCGTGGAGTGTGGAGGGCTGCTCTTCGGTGCAGTTGGTGCTCGGGGCTGGGGTTACTCAACCCCCAATGCACAACTTCGAGGGTGCCTCAGAAGTTGCACGGAAAGCAATTCGCTGGCTTTCCAAGATGGCCGCTCCCACGTCTCTCGTCGCCTCCACGGGTCTCAGCTCTGCTGTGACTGTGGATCGGGCTGTTGGAAGTCTGGAAGTCCGGGTCTTGTCAGGCTCTGTGCTCGAGCTCCGGCGGGAGCGTCGACAAAGCAAACCGTTGATCGCTTGATGGTGCCTGCTTGTGCAGGGTGGTCACTCCTTGACCACAAGGGAGATTCTTCAGTCGTCTTCTTGCAAAGTAGATCGTCGAAGGTCCAGAGTTTCGTATCAGAGTTTCAGTCAGGATAAATCTAAAGTCTTGGGACTCAGCTCCTACGTATATACCAAATTTAGGGGCTGGATTACCTGCTAGGTCCCTCCTGTGGGTGGGACCCAGGAAGGGGGTGGTTACACCCCTTTCCCTTTGTCCAGTTTCGTGCCAGAGCTGGGGCTGGAGTGCCCCAGCACCGGTTTGAACTGGACTATGCATGGGACACCTTGTGTGCCCCAGGCAGTGTCTCATTTCATTCAGCACTCCCTGCCCCATACACTATGGCCTGTCTGGGGTGGTGCTAGCACCTCCCAAGACAGGAAACCTATTGTCCAAGCCTCCCTCGCTGGAAGGATTCCCAGCAGCAGGAGGTCAGACTTGTGTCTGTGGCAGCAGCATCCATTTTGTGATGCTGAGGCTCTGGTTAACTTTAACCGGGATTAGTAGGAACAACATGTCTTCTCCCTCTAGAAGGGTGGAATGCTACCCCCGCCGCCAGAACTGGCGAGGGGGTAGTATTCCAAAGCGTATGACACCTTACACAACATGTTTTGATAAAGCCAAACCAAAGTTAGCATTTAACCACGAGGTTCAAAATGCACTTAAGAGTATATGGTATGGCAATATCATAGAACAGCTATAAAGACATGGTTCCGAAAGCTGCAGACAGGCTCAGCTCATTCTAGAGCACCATCTCACATAAAACAAAGCACTCTGCCATCAGGACTGTGAAGGCCTGCCATAGGAGTGACTTATAGGTGTATATGTGTCTAGATATAAGGTTAGATATAGGAATACTATATCTAAGCAAGGGGTTGATTATACAACCTTGCCCCAGCTGAGTGATCAGCCAGTTGTGTCAGTTTGGATGGCCAGCCAGGGGTGGCAAAAGATATGCTGCAGCCCCTGGTAGGCCTTGGGTGCACCTATGCCCTGGGTACCTATGGTACACTGTACAGGGACTCACAAGAGTGACCCAATATCCAATTAGGTATGTACCTAAGGTACATGGAGTCCATTTTATAGAGAGAGCAGATAGCCTGGGGCCCTGATTGGCAGGATCCCAGGCCAACTAAGTCGAAAACCAGCTAAACACAAGGCAAAAAAAAATCTGGGGTAACCATAGTCAGGTATCCACCTTCCTACACTAAGTTTAATACTTTTCTAAACAGCTTATTGTTTTAAGTTACCGCCCATTAATTTGTTCTCCCAAGCTTTATTTCCCACCCATATTTGAAAACTTTATTTGACTGCAATGTATACGATTTCACAGTTGTTCATTGAATCTTCAGGATGTTCAGCTGTTTCCCAGGGTACGTCTAATAGATGTCCTTGGACGAGTCCTAAAACTTGAGCTCATTGCTTCGGAGTGGTCTCTCCTGTGCTTGCCCCAATATCACGTGGTTATCAGACCTTTGCTTTCCTTGGAGGCCCAAATACAAACTAACAGAGAGGTCAAAAAGACAAAGTATTAGATTCAAATACAATTATTTCACTGTTTACCACCTATCTTTACTCTAATCCCACTTACTTATAAAGACTATTTATGCATTTGCAATTAATGTATGACACAGTTTAGTTTCAGCAAAGCAGATGCTTAGCAGGTGAGTTCTCAATTGGCCATTTTAGATGCTATTGCGCAGAAGCAAAGTTTTTCCTCCAAGTGTTAACACGTCATGCGCAGTTTATTTTCCGGTGTAAGCAGCCATCTTTAGTTGCACTCGGGTTACTTGTTAGTAAAACACGTAGGCAAGCTTGCACCTTTTCTAGAAATATGAAATGTTGTGTAAAATTAGTATTACAAACATTATTAATACTTTATTACGAGATTATATGAGAGGATTACATCCGAGCAAGTCTCTTATTCACGAATCCTTGCTCCATCACCCATAATATTCCGTGACTTGAGTTAGAATAATAAATATGTTTGACCTCGCAGTATCTGCTACGACTGCTACTGTCTGCTCTCTGCCACGTCTGCTCACCAGTGGTGTCTGGTTGTCTTTAAATGTGGTGGGATGTAAAACTTGCCCCGAATTCCAGCACATTAGTAAAGTATTAGCGTTAGGCCTCGTCTAAGATCATTTCGGTGATTCTCCCCTGCACATTCTTTCAAAGAAACAGAATCAAGTAGTTCCCTTTAAAGCACCATTATCACCTACATTTGCTAAAAAGCCATATTGTCTTTAAAGCCTCTGGTGAAATATTTCAGTATTTTCATGGTGTGCCAAGACTTGTGAAATATTTCAGTATTTTCATTCCTCCAGTAAGCCATTGCCAGCAGTTTGTCATGGGCGCCTCCAATATGCAATGGATGCAAACTTTTCCTCAAGAAATATGCAGAATATTCCAGAGTTTTGCCTTGGATGGGAACTAATTACCATGGGTGGGTCTAAATATAAAAAATTATCCTTGATATGAAAGGGTCAGCATTTTGCCATATGTACCCTATACAATAGGTGCTCTCGCTAACATCTTGAATTATATACAATAGCAGCATATTTCCATGGGTGCACGCACACAGCAAGAATTACCTCCAAATCAGGGTTGGATTGGGATAAAAAAGAGGTATGGGCACTCTAAACAAAAGTGGCCCCCATTTGCGGATTGTGCCTTTTCGCAAAACACTTCTTCAGTGTTTTAAGTATTCTGAAAAGAAGAGGGGTACTCTTAAAGAGGCATGTTTTCTTAATTTTACTGAGATAAACATAATACAAATGTTTCCAGAACTCATTGTGCATGGATTAGTTCAACATGGTTAACCACACCTGAATATAAGCAAGGCCACTTCTCAATCTGCATATATTAATAGGCCGGCCCAGTGAGAGACTGGGAATGACACCTCCGCCCGTTTGTAAAAGGGAGGTAATAGAGGCCCATCTGCCTCTGGAAAGGCCACTCACAATACCACTGGCGGCATCTGAACAGCACATTCACAGCCCAAATCGACTACCTCGCTGCCCACTACTGCAACTCAGATACCAGCCCATTGCCAGAGTGCCCGAATTACCAATCCGACCATGTTCAGTATGCAAGAGACTGCATTTTGCCCTGGGTAAGACCTTTAACCCACAAGCCATGGGTGCCCTCTTCCCTAAGCCAAGAATTACTACCGGTATGCCAGGGCCATCAGCACTCTAGTTAGTTAGTTAGTTAAAAAGTTCTTAATAGAGCGCACTGTGACCAAGCGGCTTCCTGGCGCTAGAGTTAAAGGCTGAGGAGCATAGAAGTCTGCCGAGATGGAAATCAGCAGGAGTACGCTTGGGAGAACAGGAAGGTCTTGAGGGCCTTGCAGAATTGTAAGTAAACTGGAGTAGATCTAATGGACAGGGGAAGGCTGTTCCAAAAGCGAGGGGCTACTAGTAATACACACTCATGTATTCACAGACGTTCACTCTACCACACATACATTCTCAGACACACTCATTGTCATGTATGTACTCTATTTCACTTATATTGTAAATTGTACTTACTACCACGAACAAAGTGTTGAAAAGCTTTTTGGCGAGTAGCACACTACTTCAGAAACAAGGATGAGAGTTAAAGGGAAATAGGTAGTAGATTAGTAATATGTGCTTCCTTTTAAGGTCTTGCCTACAGGGTGCATACGTAGTCGGCAAAAGCTATTCTGAATAAAAAGGGCTTAGAGCCTGCGCATTACTTACTTTTACTTACTATTGGTTGGCTCCCACGTCCCTCTCATTTTCTTGCTTCTTATTGGACAGCATCTCCTCTTCGCCTCTGGCATCCTCCCCAGGCTCCATATGTGTCCTCACTGTGGAGCATGGACCAAGTAATGCTTCCTGTCTGTGTTTGTGCGCTTGCAGAGGTACTGTAGTGTAGTTCCTATATTCCCAATAGGCTCTGCGCATTGGAATAACATAAACAGCAGTTTGGACGTAGGACTGAGGTCATCTAGGTCTCTACTGACTATGTTAGACTTAATTAGGTTTGCCAGCTAGCTCAGAGGTCACTAGAAACTTTCTCAAATGTTCAGGAAGGAGTTAACTTTCCTGATTAGACAAGAAGGGATTCGTTTCTGACAACCGCATAAACATGACAACTTTGCTCCCTCAGAATAAAGAGTACATCTCTAGAGTCGTGTGAAAACAATAGACAACTATTTCACTCAGTCAATCGTGCATGCTTAATTTCACCAGAGTGCAGAGAAATAGAGAGACGGGCTTATTCAATAAAAGTTGTTATTTATTGAGCAGTCTTCTTTCTCATGCAAGAGAAATGAATTGCCACAAATGCAATACTTATCATGAAGTAAAGTGCGTACAGTAAAAGGAGTATTATGAAATAATACTGTAAAAGCATTTATATGGTTTCTGAGCCATATGATACTTAAAATGGATAAAATATATACATACATAAAATAATTGACTAAACGTACTCAACTGGTGCTTCTAAGATACGCCTACCCCGGTGTACCTGACCTAAGCCTAATACGTGGGAAGGAGTAAGTAAGTTGCAGTTTAAGTTAAGTTAGGTTTTTGCCAAGAATCTGAATCAAGAATTCTCTCAAGGTTTTAATCAGCTCCGTACCTTGGTTCTAGAATGAAGGAGGTCTTGTATCTCTCTCTCGGGACTCGATCTCCCAACAACCCGCAAGGGTGACTGGAAACACCGGAGCTGGATTTCTCGGCTGGAGAAGAGACAGCGTCTCTCTCAGTGCGTCAAATGGGAGGGTCGGCTTCCTTCGGCACTCGCATCAGCTGGGTGTCGGGAAAGTAGATAGCCGCTCTGCTCCAAACCACTGTGTGCTTGCTTAAGGCAACGTTGGTATATTTATACCTGAAAGGTGCAGAGTTTGACGTAAGGTTGGACATAAGACGTCACTAAGAACTAACAGTTCTTTCTGGACTCCAGGAGTTCTTGTTCAAATCAAAACAAAAGCAGGGGGATTTTCCGGGCTGCTAAGAGGCTTGGTTTGTTTAAAGAATGCGTTGTACTTTCTAGGAGTCTATGGGAGTAGCCTTGCCGTATTTGGACTGCATTGGCTATTACTAAATATGGACATGATTCTTATGCCTTTATAAGGATATGTTTTGTTATAACCACATAAGGGCATGAATCGGGGATATCTAATTAGGGTCCTAGATAGATTCACAACACCCACTCATTAATGTCCATCATTACTAAACACTAAGTAATACTAAACATATAACGATGCATGTGTTTTCCAACCCACCCCAAAATACATAAATTGCATTTGAAATGGTGTATGGTATATACACGAAAATGAGTATTTATACTGTACGTTTTTCAAGCAGTGTTATCATTCAGGAAATGCATATATAAATATTGACTGAATGAATTGCGAAAATTACATTTATGAAATGGCTCTTAATACAGAAAAGAAGGTCGAGACCATTTCATCACATATTTATACAATACTGTACATGTGCTAGAGGCTGAGGTAAAATATTGTCTCTAGTGTCTCTAAAAATAGAAGCTCAGTTCTCTAAGAATAGTTCTACTTTAAGCAGAGTACCATGTGCCAGAAAAAAAGTAAATATTTTGGAAGTGGAAAAAATAATTTCGCTTTCAGGGGAAAAAATAGTTCCAAATGTTTTCAGTAGTGTTGTTTATCAAAACTGAAGGCCGAATTCAGAGTTCAGGGAACGTTGTGTGCTCTTTGTTTTAAAAGTTATTCTCGTTGTCAGTAGAGAACATCATATCAGACAGGCTTGCAAAAAATTGGTCTACAACATCAGGTGAAAGTTCGACCAAGTTCGAAAAAGCTGAAATAGTGCATATGTGAGAATCATTGCCATTATCAATTTCTATATCAGCAATGCTCACAGAAGGTTGTACCTGTGTGGTGCTGCTTTCATCTCGTACTGCACCGCCACCTACTCGTAATGGTGAAGTCTCAACGAATGCCGTCATCAGAATTGGTAGCCGCTGTGGACAACACATTGCATGAGCCGTTACCGAACCAAGCAAAGTATCGTTATCCATAGGTACTGCTGATGGTAGTGTAAGACAGACGTCCAACATGCAATCTTGCCAGATTGGTCTGAATGAAAGAAACCAGGTTGTATTCAGATCTCTTAGCCGGGCTAATCCGAGGACTCTAGTGATTCGGTCTCGGTAGTGTATTGCTAGGATCGTTTCTTCCATCGTAGCTGGAGTTTTGTCTGTGGCTTGGCTTGCCATATCGGAGCAGAAGGATCAAAAATAAAATTCTTGCTACGAGTCCCAAAAGAAGAGGCAGGCCGTCGAATAAAGAATGCACAAAATTCGGGAAAATGCCCAGAACTGTTTCAAAGGGTGCTAACAGTCCCGAAAAAATTGTCTTAAATACATGTGCGATGCCACTGGTATCAGACATGTTTAAAATTTGACCTAACATTTCTACGCAATGCACGGGGCACTTTGTTGATAATAGGGTATGTATCTCTGCCGCTGTCCTTGCAACTTGCAGATCATACGTCTCTTTGGACAAGGTTAAAGGCACAGTTGTCTGTAAAAGAATAGACTTCATTCTGCTTAAAGTATCAATTCGAATAGAAGAGATATTCAAAGAAGGCCATATTGCCGCCTCCATGTCTGGATTGCTGTTTGGATACAGTACTTACATACAACAAGTGACCATGGAAGTAACGCTCACGAGATAGGCTTTTCCTGGCACCATGCCACAACAGCTGCGATCACTTATTATAACGTAACTGCCGTTGGAATGCTGTCTGAAAAAAGGCTCTATCTGTGTTGCAGGAGTGCCATGCAGGTGACATGAAAGGATGTTTGATGAACCTTCGCAGGCTCCATGCAAGTTAATACCTTGACACAGAAGTGTACCGCTTAGTGATTTTTTACAATTGTTACCACTAAGAAATACCTCTTTTTTCCTTTCACTATAACATTTATGTGTATAAGGTAAATTCCAGGTTGACTTGATGTATCCTTTACCCAACCTTTCATACAGGCCTGCTGGTATATATTTTTGGCAATACTTAAACTGGAAAGTTGTTATCGGAATTGTAATTGTTCCGTGTATTATCCATTCAATGACAGGTCTCTCTGACATTGTCAATGGTAATCTCTCAAGTTTTTCAATGCTCAGAATCGTATAGTCTGCTCCTTTTTGTGCCAAACTGATTATCAGTAAGGTTAAAGATAGAAAATAATGACGTTGTGTTGATTAGACGCCATGGCACGTAGCCTGAACGCAAGTTTTGTAACGTCCAGCCTAGCTGTACAATAGAATGTAATTGGGACTGACCATGTTGTAACATTAGCAAGTCCTGCTCTATTATATCAATAGCAGATGATACAATGCTGTCCAGTGAATATATTCTGGAGGACAGAGTCGTTAACCCATTGACCACTACAGAAAGTGATTTTTCCAAATTAATACGATCAATTTCTCGTATTTTTTCTGCAGTTTCAATTTGCGTCACTTTCCAAGCTTTGTTATAAGCAGCGTATATACCGGCGTATATGAAACGTTTTTGACGCTGTTTGCGAGGCCCCAGTATGAAATCTCGCAAGTCAGCACCGTCTTTAAGTAAAGTCAAGTGTTGCTTAATTTCAGCCAGTGTGGATTTTTGTAGCCACTCAAGGCATAGTTTCCCTACACTGTATGTTGTAACTATCCCTGGATGTTGTCTCTGGGAATATCTTGGGTCTGGCCTGGTCTGTTTGAACCCCTGTATTTGGTTCAGGAATCTATCTTGACAGTTATTTGTGTCTGTGGGCCAGATCAACCATTTTTTCCAATCAGGATTTGTTCTGTTTTGGTGTAAAATATGGGATACGTCTATCTCCACATCTGTAGTGCTATTACTATCAGGTATGGGTTTTGGAATAGACGGTTTGTTTAAGTCTTTTATCTTGGCTAGGCCGAGACGGGTTGTTTGTTGAATGGTGTCATTCAGGAATATTATCTGTTCTGGGAACATGCAGGCTCTGAATAGTGATTCTAAACCTTGTACCTGCCAGTCTTTTGTACCCCAGATGGTTTTTGTTTCAATGTTGTTTTTCCAAAATTCAAAACCAAATGTAACCATTTTTTCATAAAATGTTTCAGAATAAATCAATTTAGCATTTGTCAACATATTTTTCATTCCTGTCTTATTTAACATTTTGAAATAAAACGTTTCTGGATCAGTTGTGTTAAACCCTGAGAAGTATGGGAATTTCTCATAAAATGTTTTCGAGCTGCCTTTTGGCGGTGTTGGAAAATGTTCCCATTGGTTATAAGTAAAAATATTTCTAGGATTAGCAGATTTATGCAAATAGTGATGACCATAATGATTATAACAGTACATTTCTTCATAGTTTGCTGAACCCTGCAAATAATCTTGTTCTGTGATCTTTGCTGACATTACTAAATCTGACATCATATTATTAATATTTTCAAAGTCCCAATCATCAGAGAAAGTACTTGGTGTCACAAAGTCACTTAATGAAACCTTGAACTGATGTGGATATTTCAAGAGCTCAATCGGGCCATATATTTCATAATCCGTTTAATCCCATGCTACCCCACCGGGTATTGGATTGGCTGTGATGTTCACTGATGACAGTTCTCTTTTCTCGATGTTTGAGGATCTGTGAGGCTTTAGGACCAAGTTGATGTTCTGACTTGCTGTGTCCATTGTACTATATTTTCCATCAATAAATCTACCCAAACATAAAACTATGATGAGCCAAAGCAGGAGGAAAAGTACACCTAACACAATCCAAAATTCAATCCATGGTGAAATCAGATATGTTTCTTTTAGTTGATGAACGAGTTCAGTCATTTTTTGTTTAAAAGTTTTTGTTGCTGGCGTTTCTTCATGTTCACTTGGATCATCAGAAAAGTCATCGAAATTGATGAAGTAGCCAGATGCAGTTCTGTCAATCGTTGGAATTGCTTCCGGATTTTCTTTAGTCTTTGAATCTTCTTTTGTCACATTAGTATAGTCTGAAGCTACATCATTGTAGACAGGTGTTTCTTGACGAACTGTTGCAATTTGGGTTTCAAGAGGCACAAGTTCCATGGCTTTGTTGCATAGTCCTTTTTTATTTACTGCAGGTTTATCAAAAAGTGATTAGTCTCTCAGTTTGAACCTCTTGGATTGTAGCAAGGTTTGGTCTTCTGCTACTTCTTGGGAGTCCACTGGGCCTACTACTTATTATTGGCCACATGATTGTGGTTTTACCAGGTCGATTGATACAACTCTGTTCTCCTTTTTACCAGCAAGGGGCGGTAGTACTACTGATCTTGTTCCGCTGACAGCTAAGACAGGTACTGCTTTTCTGTAAGAAGGCCCAAATTCCTTCTTCACCGCGATCTTCTCTCTGACTAGATCCCCAATCTTTGGAATCCAGACAGGTCTTGCTGGGACAGGTGGTTTTTCTTCAGTGGCTGCTGGCTTTAACTTTGTGTTACTTAGACTTCTTCTTGTTTCATTTAAGTCCTGTAAAACAGCCAAACGATCTTTGATTTCAAAGGCCTTTTCTTTCACCACTGAAGTCTGACAATCTAAGTCCTTGATTTTCATTCTAGTGCCGAACAATAGTTCGTAAGGAGTGATACCTTTTAGAGAATTTCTTGGTAGATTGTTAAGACTACGTTGGACACTTGTTAGATGTTTGACCCACCCATCACCCGAACCTAATACCCTCGCCGTTATAGATTGCTTTATGTCACGTTTTTTTCTTTCCACTACCGCATTTCCCTCAGGATGGAAGGGAGAAGAGTACCGCAATGCAATGCCCATGCTGGCCATGGCCTCCTTGTAAGCCCGAGAGCTAAACGCAGGACCCTGGTCAGAATGTAGCATGCCGATTGCGTATGTGCCGATAAAGACTCGCAAATCTTTTATAACAGTTCTGGCGTCAGCCGAGCGCTGGGGTCTACATCTAAGTGAATCTCGTCTTAATAATTATGGGATCGCATTTCTTCGGCTGGATTTCTGAGTATAGATAGCCTGATGCTTTCTAATAGAGGTGTCTGGGCAGGTGTCTGGTCCGGTTCACAACTGCGATTTCTATTGCAGTGTAGGCGGGGGTGAAGGGACGACCAAGGCACCAGGTGTAGAGGGCAATGCAGGCTTTATTTTTAAAGAGCTTTTATAGACAAAAGTCCTTCTCCGTCTCTGTGTCAGGCGGTCACGGGATGGCGCTCCGGGCTCCGTGGTGGTGTTCTTGTCTTTACTGGGATTCTGTTCGGTCTTGGTCTTGGGGAAGAGTAGGGGAATCCAGGCCAGCTCAGCCACATGTAAGAAACCAGAAATAAGGGATGGCGTTAGGTCAGGTTCTACCCAGAGCTGCACCTTGAGGGCCGGGGTAGTGAGGAAAACCCTTGTGGATAGTGCTTAGACACAGCGCTCTTTACTCAGTGCACGGTGAGCGTAGGTGGGGATAGGAGGTGAGGGACAGGGTTGGAAAGGGGGAATGGAGGGGGGGGAAAGGTCACACAACGGGGAGGCAAAAAACAAGGGCTTTTTACACTTCTTTAAACGTGAGCCCTCCGGCTCCCCACCCAGGCTGCCCAACGCCGCCGTACCTGTGACAGCCACACTCCTCCCTCGGGAGTGTGGCACGGCGGGTCACGGGGTCGTTGGCCTCCTGGCTCTCCTTCTACTCTCCCGGCCTCTCCTCGATCTCCTTTCGGGTTCTCCGCTCCTTCTCCGTCCTCGTCTCCGCTCTTCGTCGCCTTCTCTCCCTCCTTCCGCTCTCCCGGGGTGTAGACACACACTCCGTACAGTACTTCCTGGTTTTTGGCCATTCCGGCCGGGATGACGTTGTTAGGGGGGGGGCTTCCTCTTCGGAAGCATAGGCCCAGTTAAAGGGGCCGCTGCTGTCGTCGGGTGCGTCTATGTCGTCTTGCTTGTTTCTCCACGGGTCAGTCTGTAATGGACAAGGGGTTGCAGGGTCAGCGGGGCGCGGACACCACCAATCCCCCTGAGATAGCCCACCTCCCGCTCCCCCGTTACATTCCTCCCCACCGGGATTCGACCGCTCGGGTAGAATAGGGATACGGGAAAGAAAGTCCGCATTCCCGTTGTGGATACCTTTCCTATGTACAACAGTGAAGGCAAATGGCTGCAGAAACAAAAACCACCTGAGGATCCTAGTGTTCTGCGAACGGTTTCTCTGCATCCACTGTAATGGGGCATGATCAGAATACAGGGTGAAGGCTTTACCCTCCAAGTAATATCGAAGCTTGTCCACCGCCCACCGTATTGCCAGGCATTCCTTCTCTACTGTGGGGTACTTCTGTTCCCTTGGATGTAGTTTTCTGCTCACATACAAGATAGGGTGTTCGAGTCCGTCAGCTCCTTCCTGGGACAACACCGCACCTATGCCAGTGTCGGAGGCGTCGGTGGCCAGGGAAAAGGGCTTCTCAAAGTCTGGAGAAATCAAGATGGGGCTCGAAGTGATCGCCTCCTTCAGGGCTTGGAAGGCCCTACAAGCCACCTCCGAGGGGGGGCTGGGTAAGGAGTTCCTTACATGTTTTTGTAGTAAGTCCGTCAAAGGGGAAGAGGTGGCCGCGAAGTTTGGGATAAAACGTCTATAGTACCCGATAAGCCCCAGAAAAGCCCTTAAGTCTCTTTTGGTCGCAGGGAACGGCGTCTTGGTAATGGCTTTGATCTTTTCTTCTTGTGGGGCTATCACGCCATTCCCCAACATGAACCCCAGATACTTCACTTTGGAAAAGGCTGCTCTAGATTTCCTGGCGTTTACGTGTAGTCCGGCCGATTGCAGGGCCCGAAGGACTTCGGTCACATGGCCCAGGTGTTCCCCCCAGGTGTTGCTAAAGACTACTATGTCGTCCAGATAGACCGAGCTATACTCGGTATGTGGGGCCAACACAGAGTTCATCAATCTCTGAAAAGTGGCGGGGGCACCGTGTAACCCGAAAGGGAGCACGTTAAATTCGAACAGCCCGTCTTCTGTGGCGAAGGCCGTTTTGTGCCTATCCCCCTCCCGCAGAGGCACCTGCCAATACCCTTTTGTCAGGTCAAATGTTGTGATATAGTGAGCTTCCCCTATTCGCTCAATCAGCTCATCCACTCTCGGGATGGGAAAGGCGTCAAAGGAAGAAATCGAATTTAATGCTCTAAAGTCCATACAAAAACGGGTTGACCCGTCGGGTTTGGGGACCATAACAATGGGGGATGACCAGCTGCTCTTTGAGGGTCTGATGACTCCTAGCCTTAGCATGTCCTGTACCTCCCTTCTTACGTCGGCCCGTTTGGCTGCAGGAATGCGATATGCTTTCTGCTTGATGATCTGTCCCTCTTTGGTGTGTATTTGATGTTCTGCCATGTGGGTACACCCGGGGGTGTCAGAGAACAAAGGGGAAAAGGGACGTACAGCTTCCATCAATTCTTGGTTTTTTTCAGCGGTTATTTCAGGGTTCACAGGAAGGTGTTCCAAGGTCGTCTCCTGCCTGCTGGAAGGAAGGACCAAATTGGCGGGGCTGGGGGGTGGTCCTATCCATTTCTTTAGAAGATTGATGTGGAAGGTTTGTCTCCTAGAGGGTGACAGTTGCAACCTATATGTAGTGCGCCCGATGGTCTCCACTACCTTAAACGGACCCTTCCACTCGCTCCTGAACTTTTGGGTGGACGATGGTAAGAGCACCAGTGCCCAATCCCCTATCCGTAAGGTTCGCCATTTTTTTCCCTTATTGTACTGAAACCTTTGGTTGGTTTGTGCTTTTTCTAGATTGGAATATGCTAGGTCTCTTAGCTTGCCCAGGCGGGACCTCAACTGTTGTGTGTATTCCAGTAGGGATCGTTGCTCCGCGGCCTCCTCCCCCTCCCAGGCTTCTCTGGTGATTTCTAGTAGAGACCTAGGCTGGCGACCGTATAGGAGCTCGAATGGCGAAAACCCCAGGCTACTCTGGACTTGGGATCTCACAACATAAAGGGCCAGAGGTAACACCCTATCCCAATCCTTTGTCTCTGTGCTCAGCATTTTTTTTAAGGTTGTTTTCAGTGTGCGGTTATACCGCTCAACGAGGCCGTCTGTTTGGGGATGGTATGCGGAAGTCCGGATGTGTCGAAGGTCCAGCAGCTTGCATACTTCTGTCATCATCCTTGAAACGAACGGGGTCCCTTGATCCGTTAGGATCTCCCTCGGAAACCCAACCCGGGAGAACAGCTCCACCAGTTTGTCTGCCACATTCTTGGTAGTGGGCGCACTGAGGGGAAAAGCCTCCGGGAACCTGGTGTTGTAGTCAACCACTACCAAGGCATAAGTGTTTCCTCTAGAGGTGCGGGGTAAGGGTCCAATAAGATCCATCCCCACCCTTTCCCAGGGGTTGCCAATGACGGGTAACGGTTGGAGGGGAACGGCAGGGGGTCTAGTGAGGTTCTTCTTCTGGCATACCTCACACTGTCTACAATATGCTTCCGCTTCTTTGTAGATTCCTGGCCAGTAGAACAGGCGCAGGATGTTTTGAGTTGTTTTCTCAGCTCCGCTATGCCCTGCGGTTAAGTGGGTGTGGGCATAGAACAGGATCTGTTCCCTGCAGTCTTTCGGAACCACGAGTTGTCTGTGTTCCCCAGCCTTCCCTTCTCTATACAGGAGGTCCTTTTCGATCAGAAACCGGGGGTACCCCGTTGTGGGGTTGTTTTGGGCCACATGTGCCGCTTCCCACGCATTCAGGAGTGTGGGATCGTTGGCCTGGGCGAACTTGAAACCCCTATCGAGGGCCCAGGGTTCTATCGACAAGTATGCTCCTGCCGGACTATCTTGCAGTTCCCTCTTGAACAAGGACAGGAAGTCTGGGTTATCTACGCCTATGATCAACTCCTCGGGCAAAGAACCCACTACACCCACCTTTACCAAGCACGGCTCTCTACCCTTCGGGTGTAATGTAATGCATGCCAAGGGGTAGGGCTTCACGTCCCCGTGCACACATCTGATGTGTACTATGCCTTGGTGTCTGTATTGGGTGGGGTGCAGCAGCCTCTCCTGGATGACAGATTGTCTACAACCAGAGTCCAGAAGGGCTTTCACTTTTTTCTGATTAACCAGGACGCTTACATAGAAGGAGGGTCCCATTTCGGCGGTGTACATCACTGCTTTCGGTATGTATCCAACCTCCATGGGTTCTTCTGTTGTTCGTCTATGTGGGCACATCCGAGCTATGTGCCCCCAGTCCCCGCACTCAAAGCATTGCGGCCCTTTCATGGTGGGTTGTTCCAGTCGGAAAGGTCGAGGTCTGAGAGGCTCAGGGATCGTCTTCTTTTTGTCTGGTTTTTGTGGGGCCGCACTGGCCTTACTGCCTTTGTCCGTATCCCAAGGGAATGATCGGGGAGCGGCCCTGGTGTAGTTGGCTGCCATCTCGATGGCCTGAGCGGCCGTTAACCCCGGATGCTGTCGCAACCACCTCTGTGTGCCATATGGTAAGGCCTCCATGAATTGTTCCAGTATTATACTGGTCATGACTTCGTCCTTGCTTCTGCTACCAGGTCTCAGCCATTTCTCAGCTGCCATCTTAATTCTCAAGTACAGAGTTTTGGGGTTCTCTCCTGCGTTCCCCTTCTCTTTCCTGAACCTGAGCCGGTAGGCCTCTGCATCCATCCCTAAGTGGTCCAGTATCACTTCCTTGACCTCATTATAGGACGCGGTGCCGGAGTGGTTGGCTACCTGATAGGCCGTTTGGGCCTCGCCAGTCAGTAGAGGAGCCAAAAAGAAGGGCCATTTCTCCTCGGCCCACCCACAAGCCCTTGCTGCCCGTTCAAAATTGAGTAGAAATGCATCGGGGTCTTCCCCCGCCACGTATTTTTGAAGCGCCACTCCAGTCGGGTGTGGTCCTATGGGTCTTCCATCCGTAGGTAGTACAGCGCCGGGGGCCTGTACCGTCTTTTGAATACTGTCCATCTGTTGAGACATTGTAGTGCGGAAGAGCTCCCTGTCAGCGTCCGCTGTGTTAATCTGTTGGCTCACGGCCCATTCCAGCTTCTGTTGCCCTTCTATGAGAGTCTGGATCACCTGGTCCATCGCCATGGTCGGGTTTGTAGGGGGGGATCCCACTTCTGACACCAGTGTAGGCGGGGGTGAAGGGACGACCAAGGCACCAGGTGTAGAGGGCAATGCAGGCTTTATTTTTAAAGAGCTTTTATAGACAAAAGTCCTTCTCCGTCTCTGTGTCAGGCGGTCACGGGATGGCGCTCCGGGCTCCGTGGTGGTGTTCTTGTCTTTACTGGGATTCTGTTCGGTCTTGGTCTTGGGGAAGAGTAGGGGAATCCAGGCCAGCTCAGCCACATGTAAGAAACCAGAAATAAGGGATGGCGTTAGGTCAGGTTCTACCCAGAGCTGCACCTTGAGGGCCGGGGTAGTGAGGAAAACCCTTGTGGATAGTGCTTAGACACAGCGCTCTTTACTCAGTGCACGGTGAGCGTAGGTGGGGATAGGAGGTGAGGGACAGGGTTGGAAAGGGGGAATGGAGGGGGGGGAAAGGTCACACAACGGGGAGGCAACAAACAAGGGCTTTTTACACTTCTTTAAACGTGAGCCCTCCGGCTCCCCACCCAGGCTGCCCAACGCCGCCGTACCTGTGACAGCCACACTCCTCCCTCGGGAGTGTGGCACGGCGGGTCACGGGGTCGTTGGCCTCCTGGCTCTCCTTCTACTCTCCCGGCCTCTCCTCGATCTCCTTTCGGGTTCTCCGCTCCTTCTCCGTCCTCGTCTCCGCTCTTCGTCGCCTTCTCTCCCTCCTTCCGCTCTCCCGGGGTGTAGACACACACTCCGTACAGTACTTCCTGGTTTTTGGCCATTCCGGCCGGGATGACGTTGTTAGGGGGGGGGGCTTCCTCTTCGGAAGCATAGGCCCAGTTAAAGGGGCCGCTGCTGTCGTCGGGTGCGTCTATGTCGTCTTGCTTGTTTCTCCACGGGTCAGTCTGTAATGGACAAGGGGTTGCAGGGTCAGCGGGGCGCGGACACCACCAATCCCCCTGAGACAGCCCACCTCCCGCTCCCCCGTTACATGCAGTTCTGACAATTCATTGCAAAGTTGTAAACTTGCACGCTCATTCCCGGCCACCAGTATTCTGATTGTAATTCTATTAGAGATTTCAAGATCTCTTGGTGCCTCAGACCCATTCCCATGTGTGCTTCTTGAATCAAGTAAGCCCTCCGGTTCGTGTTTGGAATTACTCTATCCCCCACTCCAGGGATTTGAGCAAAAGGAACGGAGTTTGCATCTATTATGTATTTATTTTCGAGTGGATAATTTAGAGGTAACGCCGCATCAGCCTTTCATTGAGACTTTTACTGCTAGTAGCGTTTCACCGTCTATTTGTTTTTGAGTACGCTTTTTTGTAGCTACGGAAGCCGGTTGAACAGCTGCCGCCGTGGCTCTGTTAGCCAATGAATTCCCCGCAACGTGAACGCCATCACGTTGATGACTCAGTGTATGTATCACGTGAGTCTTTTGTAGTTCTTTCTGCAAAATAACTACTTGTTCCCAAAGTTTTTTATGCTTTATTGTGGCACCAGTCTCATCTTTGTAACCGTTTTTGATCCATGTCTGCATGTCAATATTGTAAGACTTGACGCAAAAATGCGAATCGCACACTATTAGTGTGGGGAATTCACGATCGGCATTTTCAAGCGCCATCTTTAAAGATCTTATATCAGCTCGCTGAGCTGTACAGTTTCTGAGTGATTCAGTTTTGGTGATTATCGGTCTGAATTTACCTAAGCGCCAGCGACCTTTAACAATTGCGCACGCTGCATTATAAGATTTTTTATCCACAACGTAGTGCTGTGCAAATCTGTCCGTGTAGATTACACAGGTGTACTGTTCAAGAGGCAGAATTTCGATTGGCAGAGGATATTCATGTTCGTATTCCAGATTTTCTAGTTTTTTAATTTTTGGATCAAAAGCATGTTTCACGTCTTCTGCAGTAAGAGAATTTTCCCATTGTATCCATTTTGGATGTAATGCCACAGCATTCGGATTGTGTGGTCTTGTTACTGCCTCAAGGGCTGATTCTGCTGTTAATACAGATATATTTCTCCCTTGGACTAGGGCTCTTTCTTTTGCTACAGCAGTTTGAACCGCTGTTAGAATTTTTTCAGTAGAACTGAATTTCATTTCAGCTTTGGTGTACAAATGTGATTTGTAAGCTATTGGTACCGTTTCTCCCTCATTAGAGGTCAGGTACGTGAATCCGCATCTTCCTGGGATGACTCGGATTACAAGGTTGCGTTCATTTGCGCGTGTTTGCAGTTTTGTTTTAGTTAACATGTCTGTTTGTAATGATCTTAAAATTTCTGTGTGTTTCTGAGTCCAATTGATTTGTTTGAGGTCAGGTTTTATTAATTCGTAGAGAGGTTTAACCCTCTCTGCATAATTTAGAATGTATGTTCTTCCGAAATTCAGGAAACGTAGTATTGATTGTAAATTCTTCAGCGTTTTTGGTGCTTGGAGTACAGCACACTTCTCTAAGAAGTTGTCTGCTAGGCTTTTGCCTTCACTTGATAATTCATATCCTAAAAATAGGACAGTTAGGTGAGCAATTCGTGACTTTTTAAAGTTGAATTTGTACCCTTCAGCTGCGAACCCAAGTATTATGGTGTTCACTCTTTTCAAGTGTGTCTCCAGGTCGTCGTCTATAAGATAGATGTCATCGACATATGATAATGCCTCATCATCATACATTTGTAGTAACTCTGTTACCCTTGCTGAGAATATTCCTGAGCTGTTCTTGAATCCCTGTGGGAGTCGACAGAATTGTTTTTTGCGACCCCATTGTTGAGAAAGCAGTCATATACCTGCTTTCAGGTGCAATGTTTTGACAAAAGAAGCCATTTGAGATATATAATGTCGTTTTATATTTTTTGCGCACAATGTTATTCATTAGTGCTGCACTGTGTGAGTTTTGTACTGCAAATGTTTTGCAGCAAGAGTTTAGGTGTCTGTAGTCCAAAACTAGACGATATGAATCGTCTCGCTTGGAGACAGGAAACAAAGGATTGTTCATTTGTGAGGTGCATGTTTCAATCACCCCCTGATATTCAAGTTGATCTAAGATCTCCCTGGCTTGTTTTTTAGCTTCTTGCTTAACAGGATACTGCCTTTGTGCAATTGGCTGATTTATTAACTGAATTTTATGGTGAGGAGAATCTTCATCCCATCCTACATGATTTTTATATAATGCAGGAGCTTGGGCTACTGCCCATTTTCTAGCAAATGTGTATTTTTTATGAATCGGAATGTGATTTGAGAAGGCAGGCATAATCATTTCTTCGCCATGAGGGCACTCCCTGACAAACTCAGGTGGCCAGTCTTTCTCAGCTAACAGGATATCATAGCCTTTAGATAAGTTATCCCAAAAGAGACCTCTTATTTTCCTAGTTTTGTCCCCCTCTATACGCAATGTTATTTCATATAATTTATGGGGTTTGCTAACTCTGGTGTCTGCAGTTTCCACCTGAATGTATTCATTCGTGTCCACTGTCTCCAGAAGATTCATCAGGATCTTGCGAACTATGGTTACTTCTGCTGCGCTGTCTAGCATTGTCTGGGCCCACTCTCCATTTTTCAGTTGTGTACTCAGAATCCTCTGCATGTTTTATTTTAATACTGGCTACCTTCTTTTTTGTAAATTGTAATTTTTTACTTTGATGAGCAGGTTCCTTGTCTTTGGACTTGACGTGCTCTTGTTTGTGTTCTGACCGTCCTCTTCTTTCCGATTTCTGTGAGGAAGTCTGAAAAGATCAAGAGGGACGAGTATCAATATCTTGATATCTGTCAGGTTTTCTCAATTTATCTCTATCTCTAAGGTTGTATCTTTTCTCCGAGGGCTCCCTTTGGGGAGACTTGCTTCCTCGTTCTGGAGATATATCTCTCCGTTGAGGAGACCTTCCTCTGGACTGAAAAAAATGTTCTCTGGGAGTGGATTGTTTATTACCCTCCCAACTCTTTTTTGGAGTATTCAGATTATTTTTAATAAAAGTTTCTTCAGGATTTTCAATTAGTTGTGGTTTTAGTGGTTTCCCACCCAAACTATCTCTACCTAGTTCTTCATAGGATTTTTCTATGATTCTGGCAAGTTCAAAAGGTTGTTCTGCTATATCTGTCTCTTTCAATTTCTGCAGGTATTTTGTATCGTCAATTGCCAATTGAACTAATTCTCTATATGCCTTTGTTAATTCCCTTAGTTTAACTAAAAGTTCTTCGCTTGACATTTTTTCAATGTTGTGATGTGGTGTGTAGCTGGCTAGAACCGGCCATGTGGCTCCTGGTATACCTAGTGGACCGAGCCTGGTAATGTGATTTTGATGTTTTAGGGCGCCATTAAACCAGAGCAGGTGCTCTTGGTATGTTAGTGGAATTTCAACGTCCTCGAAAGGAGCGTATTCCTCTGGAGATTCCTCTATTTTGTAATAGTGGAATTCATGTGTCACAGCATGTGCTGCTGGAAAATGTATCCAGGAATAGAATACCTCTGTCTGCCGATATTCATGGGCCTCTACCACAAATATGACTGTACCACCTCTCGATGATAGTCCATTTTCTATAAGTTTAATAGTTATAGTTTTTCTTACATTTACCGGAATGATTATAGCATTCGGGTCATCATTCTGGAGACTTGTGTCTTCCGTTAAAAGTTGAGCTGCTATTCTAGCTTTCTCCCTTTCGTCTTCACTATCCGACATTTTTCTGACAGAAAGTTTTTTGTTGCAGAGCAAGGTTCAAGGAAACATAGATTATGTGCACAATATTTTGGAACACTGTATCCTTCAACGTTGACTAAACCAAAAACTAATACATAGGATTCTCATCCTACTAAGTTTTGGCGGATATTAACCTTTCGCCCACTCCAGACGTCTATTGGAGTTTTTACGGGAAAAAGGGGTCTGTGTGAAAAAGCACGACTGAGTTACTCTAATGTCTTGCGTTAGATTATCGCCTTACCAAACGTTGGGCGCCATGTAGTGTAGTTCCTATATTCCCAATAGGCTCTGCGCATTGGAATAACATAAACAGCAGTTTAGACGTAGGACTGAGGTCATCTAGGTCTCTACTGACTATGTTAGACTTAATTAGGGTTGCCAGCTAGCTCAGAGGTCACTAGAAACTTTCTCGAATGTTCAGGAAGGAGTTAACTTTCTTGATTAGACAAGAAGGGATTAGTTTCTGACAACCGCATAAACATGACAACTTTGCTCCCTCAGAATAAAGAGTATATCTCTAGAGTCGTGTGAAAACAATAGACAACTATTTCACTCAATCAATCGTGCATGCTTAATTTCACCAGAGTGCAGAGAAATAGAGAGACGGGCGTTTTCAATAAAAGTTGTTATTTATTGAGCAGTCTTCTTTCTCATGCAAGAGAAATGAATTGCCACAAATGCAATACTTATCATGAAGTAAAGTGTGTACAGTAAAAGGAGTATTATGAAATAATACTGTAAAAGCATTTATATGGTTTCTGAGCCATATGATACTTAAAATGGATAAAATATATACATACATAAAATCATTGACTAAACGTACTCAACTGGTGCTTCTAAGATACGCCTACCCCGGTGTACCTGACCTAAGCCTAATACGTGGGAAGGAGTAAGTAAGTTGCAGTTTAAGTTAAGTTAGGTTTTTGCCAAGAATCTGAATAAAAATTCTCTCACGGTTTTAATCAGCTCCGTACCTTGGTTCTAGAATGAAGGAGGTCTTGTATCTCTCTCTCGGGACTCGATCTCCCAGCAACCCGCAAGGATGACTGGAAACACCGGAGCTGGATTTCTCGGCTAGAGAAAAGACAGCGTCTCTCTCAGTGCGTCAAATGGGAGGGTCGGCTTCCTTCGGCACTCGCATCAGCTGGGCGTCGGGCAAGTAGATAGCCGCTCAGCTCCAAACCACCGTGTGTTTGCTTAAGGCAACGTTGGTATATTTATACCTGAAAGGTGCCGAGTTTGACGTAAGGTTGGACATAAGACATCCCTAAGAACTAACAGTTCTTTCTGGACTCCAGGAGTTCTTGTTCAAATCAAAACAAAAGCAGGGGGATTTCCCGGGCTGCTGGAGGCTTGGTTTGTTTAAAGAACGCGTTGTACTTTCTAGGAGTCTATGGGAGTAGCCTTGCCGTATTTGGACTGCATTGGCTATTACTAAATATGGACATGATTCTTATGCCTTTATAAGGATATGTTTTGTTATAACCACATAAGGGCATGAATCGGGGATATCTTATTAGGGTCCTAGATAGATTCACAACAGTACATTTTTTATATTGAACTGTAGCACTCCATCAGAGTGCATAGTTTTGCAGGCTGTCACCACCAGTCCCTCCCACCCTGCCCTCTTTTGTTGTTGTTTGCTCTTTTCCCTTCACCACCTCCCTCCCTCCTGTAGCACCTTGCCACCCCTGACTGCCCGATGCTGTCCACAGATCCCCCCTCTCCGATCCCACTCTGACTGAATTGGGTTAAAGCCTACGCAATCTAAAGGTGCATCTAAAACCTTTTCAAAACCTAAGCAGAGTGTTGGTGCAGTTCATATATTATCAGTGCCAGACGAAGCGCTGTGGTAGTGGTAAATGATGCTGTGTTGCCGCTGGACTGGTTGTCTGTGTATTTATAACTTTCTTGTTTTTCTTTCTACACTGAAACAACAAAAAGGGTAATTAAATAAAAATGTCAGAAACTGTGAGGTCTGTTACCATTGACCATCATGAACTAGTTTGACGTTTCTACACTTTGACATCTCTGCCCTTTCCGTTGACAGTCTGATTTACAGGATAAATCATGTTTTTTTCTACTCTAAAAAACAAAGATTTCAGCAAGCCAATCCGCTACAGTGCACGAAGGGAGAGGATGTTTCGTAACGACAAGAGTTGTCGACTTTGGAACTGAAGAAACAGGTTTGTGTCTCTGCGTCGGCTCCACTGCCTGTGATTCTGGACAAACCACTAACTCTCCTTTGCCCTAAAAATAAACCTAAAATGAATGTTGGCAATATAGCACTTGCAAATTTATATGGACCAATAGGTCGTCCACAGGCAGGCATAATGACTTTGGTGCCTCAATAGATACCCCTTTTAAAAGCAAACACCCTGCCATCAGCAACAATATTTTCTTGGAAATGGTCTCTAGTACCCTGTCCCAGCTACATTGCACATATCTTAATGTACACTCGATTTCTAAACACGCTTCAGAACTATAGGACCTCCTATACTCCACAAGCGAGTAAATATTGAAATGTTTTTTGGTATTGTTTCTTTTTTAACAAATAACTAAAATTAACATATACAGGTATAGAGACATAGCCATATATCTACCTATGTACTCAAAAACATATATACATGACATGTGGTAAAGTTTTAGTACCAGGCTGTAACGGGGTCGGGGCGGGAGGCCGGGAAGACTGGTGGACCCCTGATTATACCTCCCCTTCTACTTTACAGACCGGAACATCGAGGGATGAATGGGAACCACAGCAGGAACCGACCGAGGGAACGTTCACTGGTTCCTTTAAGTGGGCGTATGACGAATGCGGTGAGGCCCCGCCTACTACTGACGTGGACAGTCCTGGATGGGTGAAAACGGGGGAAGCCCTATACGTGGCGTGTGACGTCACCGAAGGATCGAGGGACAGAGAACGCGAGGAGAACCGGACGGAGGAGCAAGGAGACGACGGAGGAAACGGAAGACCCGAGAGCGAAGGAGAGCCAGGAGGCCAACGACCCTGTGTTCCGCCGTGCCACACTCCCGAGGGAGGAGTGTGGCTTAGCCAGGTACGGCGGCGTTGGGCGGCCTGGGTGGGGAGAAAGAGTGCCCCTTGTAAATAGTGCAGATATCCCCGTGTGTGACTTGCCTCTGTGTTTACCGACACCCGCTTTCCGTTACCCGCTTCCCCTACCTTCCCCATACCTCTATCCATCACTTCATTCCTCCCTTCCCTGAGCACCGAACACGAGTGTGCCTGGAAACAACACCGGTGTTCCCTCACAATCACTGGGTCCCATTGGGTGTAGAGTGTCAGATAAGCGACTAACGGCCTCCCTCTGTCCGTCTTCTTTCCCCTTGGGTACCTGCGACGCTGCACCTGGGAAGGCGACCCCTGAGGACGTCCCGCGCATAGTGCCACCCGCGCACAGAAGACCACCACCACGGATAACCTCGATTTTGCCAGGGAGAGACTAACTTACCGAACAAGACGTACTATCAAAATAAAGCCAAGTTTAAAGAAGTATACTGGTCAGATTGTTACTGCTGCGGCACCTGTTACCAGCCTAGAGAGTGTCCCCAGCCCCCCTCCCACGCCTACACAGGCATAAGCCCCTCTATACATACGATCATATGTACATAGAAGACGCAAAATTTACATGGTCTGATATACACATGTATGTTGTGGGTAAGTATACAAATAAAATTTTCCCCACACCCCTATATTAATGTAGCTGTTTATAAATGGAAGCATACTACCATTTACAGAAACACATTGTTGGACTTGGCCCTTTTTCCTGGAATTTTTCGGTCCCCCCCCCGTAGAGGATATCTCCCCCATGGTAGAGGAATGTATAGGCCATGTGTGGTGCGAGATGCAGTGATACATGCTGCGCAATGGCGTGCGCAGAGTTATTTTTACCTTTGCAGAAGGGTTACTTTTAAAATGGACACCATTGCTGTGTGCTTGTGCCTTCAGCCAAAGCTGGGTTGTCAGTCTAGTTTTTTGTTTCCCAGCAACCCCAGGTTTGGAGGGAAACCTGGCAGACAGGGTGCTGGACACCCCCCCCCCCCCCCCCCCCCCAGGCCAGTTAGGACCAGTTTCCCCAGACGCTTTTAGAAGCTTCTGGCACTCTCTAATAGGTGGGGTGAGGGGCGCATAAATAGCAGAGCTGGGATGCCATGTGCTCAGACTGAGCGTGGACCTGAATGAGAGGGGACACCCTGCCACGAGGTACCGCCACAAGGGCCTGTGTGCTGGCCCCTGTGCCCATCTGTTCCCCCTCTGCTGTCCACAGGGCCAGTGAGAGCCTGTACTGGAGTACAGACTGAATGCCAGGAGGAGTGCCACGCTATGAGGGTTGCCTGTTTCCTGGACCAGCTGTCCTATACTAATGAGTGCCCCATGACTGCTGATCTGAACCAGCATTACCTGCCTGCTCTCCTGTCCTAGCTCCTCATGAGCACTCTACTTTGTCCGCCTGACTGGCCAGGAGGTGAGGAGCGTGGGCGCTACACTTAAAGGACTGCGCTATAGTCAAGTTGCCAGGGGTAGGTGAGCGCTATATTTGGTGGGTGCTATACTTTAACTGACTGTTTCCTGCCTCCAGCCCCGGCCCAGGAAAAGAGGAGCTGATTCCTGTAGCGCTGTGCTGTCCAGATGCTATATTTGAGTTTCCCCACAACTTCCTGCATTTGTTTGCCTATTTTTGCTGGCGGGTGCCTGCCCCGCGTTATTGCGGCCTTGTGCTTATTTGAAACAGCGGGAGCCCACCCCACGTTTCTGCTGCGCTTTCCCGCCTTTTGGGAACCCCGAGCGGGTGCCTACCCCGCAACAGGGGACTTATTAAAAACTGCGGGTGCCCACCCCGTGGTCTTCATGCCAAAAACAGCGGGAGCCCACCCCGCATGTCTAGCCACGTCCAGAGCGCTTTTTGCAGTAAACAGGAGCCCACCCCGCACTTCTCCGAATTTAGCGGGTGCCCACCCCGCGTTCTGCACCCTTATCGCAGGAGCCTACCCCACATGTGACCTGCCCAGAAGAGCTGGTGTGTTTAAACTGAAGGCGGGAGCCCACCCCGCACTTCAGAATCAACCAAGATCACCGCCGCCGCCGGGAGCCGCTTGGAGCACTGTCTGGCCTCCCCGGTGACGACAGGAGAACGTCATCGGGGGCAGGGCCGGAACCAGGAAGCAGCCGAGCCCCTAGCAGGGGCTCCCATGAGCTGGTGGGAGCCCCGCGCCTATCGCAGCGAAGTCCCGGGTCCCAGGAGGGGGCCCGTGCGAAGTCCCGAGACGTGTCACGAGGAAGGCGGGGCTCCCGTGTGGGAGAGGAGAGCCCCGCAGCACCAGCCCAGCATGAGAAGGGTCCCGGCGAGAGCAGCTGCCTCCCACCAGTGAGAGGAACAGAGCTGCCTGAGAGCCCGGTGAGTGGGGCTCTGTCTGCTAGTGGTTGGGGGGGTGTCGGGGCACATTGCCGGTACCCGCCCCAAGTGCCAGTATTCTGTTATGTGCCGCTGCCAACCCTGCACCTGTATCATTTTACAGCTGCCCCGTCTGACAGCGGGCAGCTGCACCGTTGGGCAATATTAGGATTAGAGGTCCACAAGGGTGCATTTCTGGAACATTCGAGTCCCAAAGAGGGATTCCAACCTTGCCAGTACTCTGGTGTGCCTGAACAGTGACGCCAAGGACTAACCTACAACAGTGGGCACGTTTGGGTTTGAAGCCAGGTTATGCTGGTACACAGCTTATGATGCCCTGATGTGATGCATAATGACGGGCCCATGATGTTTTTATGATGTGCCCACTGCCAAGGGGGTTGATGCCAATAAGAGGCTGAAGGTCTGCGTAGTTTTGGGGCAAGGTTGAGTTAGTAGCCCCTGAGTGGGGGCACCGATCTGCGCCATTTGCCCGTGCTGGGTTCTGGACACAGCTCCACCGCAGAAGCGGGCAGCTGCCACTTTGGACAGACTTGTTTGAGTGCCAGGTGTATTCACATAAGGGGCACTGCTAATGTACTGAGAAGGGCAGTTCTGTATACACAATGTATTTCAGCCTTATGTTCTCCCCTGATGCTGCACTGCTGGGTTTATGCCTAATGTACCTGATCTACTGCCTTATGTGTCTATGCTAATGGGAGTGGTGCCCAGGTTCACAGGTTTGATGCCCATGATTATGATTTATGCTGTTGGTTTTATGCCGCAAGCCAATGTTCATGCCTGACCTAATGCCTTTATGCTAATGAGGTAGCGACAATGCCCTCATGCTTGCATGTTCTTGCTATGTTACGCCTAATGCTGAATTTGATTGGAGGTCTACTGACGTACTAATGTTTATGCTTAGTTATTCATGCTTAATATGTTTATTCCCCAGGATTGGTGCAGAATATGTTTTGTTAGGCCTACTGCTACATTCATGCCTATCAAAAGTATTGCCTCCATACGGATATGATTATGGCCAAGGGGATTTATGTTGGTTAGGCATAATGTCTTTCTATGCCTATGGTGATGCCTCCTGCCATTTAGCCTAATGTCATGCCCTGATGATTTGTACTCATGCCTAATGTTGATGTGGGGATGCCAAGGGCATGGTCCGGCCAATAGGTACTGGCTGGTTCACATTTAATACTGATGGTTCTACATTTATTTTTATACTTTGGTGATGGTTCTGGCAGCGGCCCGCTTGGCCCTGCCCTGTATATAGTCCCCTGTGAATGGTTACCCGGTGCCGGCTGGCACGGAAGATATGCACCTGTGTTCTGCATTCTAATGTATTTTATAAATAGACAAGATATTTTTCAGGCAACCTGGTGTGGAGTCTCTTTTTTTAATGTGCCTTGTGTGTCGCCTGTGTGTGCTGTGCGGATGCTTTACACATTTCCTCTGGAGTTTGGCCCGCCCCCTCTGCACCCCGCTACCCGTTTCTAACACACATGTATAAAGACAATCTTATCTCCATACTTTGACATACATAGTTTGTCATGTCTAAATATGTATATATTACCTACTGACAGTCGCCAGTCGGTAGTTATAGTTAGGAGCTATTTTGCATAGGAAAACCATTTGTTGACTTGCCTATAACTTTGGCGTAGTTTGACCAATCTTCATGAAATGTTCCCCCAAAAAGTGTCAACGTAGGTTCTGTGTGTCATGGAAAGTTTAGGAGTGATCAGTGTAGTGAGGACCGAGGAATAGAGGTGCGAAATAAGGGTGCATTTGTAATGTTAATTCCCATAAAAACGCGTTGTCAAACCTACAGCCCGAACTGCTGGAGGGAATTACACTAAATTTGGCAGAAAGGTAGATGCTGTTACGCATATTGTGCTTTTTGCTATTTGGTGTAAATCTGTTCAGTAGTTGTTGAGAAATGTAAGAAGAAAATGATAGATATATCTTTGGGTGCGAAGCCTTCGCGAAAAAAGACGAGCTTGTGCAGGGAAATGCACCACTCTGATTGGCTGTCAACACTTCAACCACTCACAAGTCCCTCCCAAAAAACTGAACATAAAATCCCCTAGGACCCCGCCAGGGCATAATAGCACAAAAAAAATATTGCAGCGTATTCAGGAATTCATGGCAATTTTTTTTTTTTAAATAGCAAGCGCGGGCTACCTTGCTTACATTTAAATAACCCCCGGGTGTAGCAGAGAGTGAAAGATTTAGATATTTACAGGTGCAACATGCATTAAAAGCGGTATTGTCCCAGGACGGACCGTTTCCAGAGGCCTCGCCTCTTGAAGATCGACTTTTAGATGGGTACATGCCGCGCAGGGCGATCTCGCTAACTTATTCCAAACTGATTAATAACTCTCCGGATCCACTTCAACAGCTCCGGACAAAGTGGGAACAAGAGTTACAGGATTTAGATGAAGAGGAATGGCGTGAGGCCTCAGCGTCACCCAGAGAGGTGGCGATCTCGTCGAAGTTGAAGTTAGTGCAATTGAAAGTGCTGCATAGAATATACTATACTGGATGTACATTAGTTAAGATGGGTTATATGGAGGACGCTAGCTGTAGACGAAACTGCAGTCAAGAGGGTACATTCCTACACATATTGTGGGGATGCCCACTGATAGTGACATATTGGGAGGCAGTCCTCAAATGCATGGGGGACGTATTGGGAACTCACCTAGAACTGAATCCAATGTTGTGCCTTTTGAATACTTGGGAGCCAACCGACATAGGAACTAAAGAGAAAACATGGGTGACCCTAGGGGGAATTGTAGCAAAAAGAAACATTGCAAAAAAGTGGGGAGCACAGGAGGCACCAACAGTAAGGTAATGGGTGGAAGATATGGATTGGTGTATGTTCCGAGAGAAAACAGTGTATGTGTCCAGGGGATGCCCCAAAAAGTGGATGCAAATATGGGGTGAGTGGAACTCTTACAGAGGAGATACATGTGCTCTGCCCAAACTACCAGATCTCACCTCCTTGGAGGACGTGGAGGTGTAGGTGGGTGGGTCCTACCAAAATATTGTTGACTTAATGATTGTAAAGGAAGTAATGATATGCTACCAAAGCCCAAACATGCGATGACGACAATGCCTATAAATCTGTATTGTTTATTGTTTGTCCTCAATAAAAAGAATTAAAAAAATAATAATAACCCCCGGTTGGGCCAGGTCCTGGGGCAAATAATAAATATAGGAGTGCACACGGGGCCTCCTCCTAGGGCTTATTAAAGCCCCGGGGACTGCCACCTCCACGGGGCAGTAACATTAATATATTGCGGGAGAGATGGGTGGAGGCCCCGGGGACTGCCACTTCCCCAAGGCACTGTTGTATAAAAATGCGGGGGGGGCTGCTCACCTGCCGTGCTGCCCCAGGGACCACCATCTCCTGGGTGCAAATGCATAAATATATAGTTTTTTAAAACAAATCAGGGGAGTCTATGCCTCCTCCGCAGCCAGGGGACCGCTGCCTCTCCAGGGCACATATACAACAGTTAAGGGTGTCCATTGCGGACCCCTGGCCTCGGGTACCACTACTTTCCCGGGCCAAATTTCAATAAAGGAGGGGGCAGCGCGGCCCCCCTCCAGGAGCCCTACATGGCCCTGCAGACCTCCAACTCCCAAGGCATGCTCCGGCAATGTCCCGGGGTACCCACCCCGGGACATTGCAGTTTGCTATGGCTATTCCCCAACCACTACTGGTTGGGGAATAAAGTCCACTTTACACCTGAGGGACCTTGGGGCCAAGAAGCCCTCCTGGTACCTTCTGTACGACCTTCACAGCAGAATTCCTGAGAGCTAGTCGGAGGCCCTGCCCCCTTTCTCCACCACTCTGCAACGCCATTACTGAACATAGAAATTCACACAAAAAACAAAGGTTAACGGGATGTTATAGATAGGAATTAGCATTTATAAAAAACCTTAGAAATTCACTGAAAAAAAACAAAGGGTACATGGACATTATAGTTAGGAAATAGAATTTAAAAAACCTTAGGAATTCACTGAAAAAACAAAGGTTACAGGGCCATTATAGTTAGGCTGATATTTCACTCGTACAAAACCAGTGAAATTCAGCAGTTATAGTTAGCTGAGCTAACTATAACTCGTGCCCCCGCAATGACCCAGTGAGTGCTCGTCCTGCTTTTTGGAGGAAGTACGCCTATGTTTATGTGAGTCCACCCTCACACCGGAGCACCAACCTTGAAGGAGTTCGGCGGCATTGGGGGAATTTGAAAACGTATGCTAACGGTGCTGCCAGAACTGCTGCTGTTCATAGCGATTTGGTCCTTTGTACGCTGATCAATGATCGGGTATTATTTAATTCAAGGAAATAATTGTCGTTGGACTGAATTCCTGTGTACTTACAGAACAAAGACAGCAGCGGCAGGCGAGGGGCATCTGCATGACTCATACTTCATCATGAGTTGAGACATACCAATTACTATAATGGCGTACAGGATTGTAGATATGCCAGTATTACACGTGAGATCAGCTCTTGGGGAATGTGAGGCAGCCCATACAGGGCAATTATTGTAGGATCACGGACTGCACAAATGAATAAATAACAATGCCAATATGCCGACTATAGTAACAAGGAGTATGTTTCGATGCTTTGCCTTTTTTTGTTGTCTTCATGACATTCTCCAATGAGAGCATAGCTTTATGAATTTAAATGAGCTGTGACAATTGTATGGTTTCCGACACAAGCATTGAGAAAGGCGAAAGTCGCAGAACCGCGTCTGCTTATTATGTAGAATAAATTGCTTGAATGACCCCGTGAGTGCCCGTCTTGCTTTTTGGAGGAGGTACTTCTATGTGCATGTGAGTCCACCCTCACATTGGAGCACCCGCCTTGAAGAAGTTTGGTGGCATTGGTGGAATTTGGAAATATCTATACTACTATTATAAAGAGAGAACTTTGAACCTTTGAGGCGGGTAAACTCAGGAACCACAGCCTGAGACAACGTCGGGGCGGGCGGGGGCCCAGAAGCCTGATTGCTCCCGGACAACGTCGGGACGGGCTGCTAGTATATATATATATCTATACTACTATTATAAAGAGAGAACTTTGAATCTTTGAGGCGGGTAAACTCAGGAACCACAGCACCAATCCAAACACCCGATACATCGTTGTAATTGTCAGGGTCTGCAGATGGACATAGGCTATATAAAAAAATAAAATATACGTTCTTCAAAATATTTACGATTAAAAAAAAAGTAGTCCCTTGGAAGTAGCGCCGGCCGCAGATTGCTCTGAAAGCTGTCAAGGAGCGAGCAGTGAAATGGATGCAAATAAACGTGCTGATCTGAACTTCGTGTGGCTTTGCTTTATTTTTGGGCTTCCCGTTTAGACTATATGGATATCGGCTGTTTGCCCAGTCGAGAAGCGAGGCCCACCTTACGAAGGGTTCATGCAGGCTCTGAGAAGGAGCTTGCAAAGACGGAACGAAGACAAGAGCAGCTCCAATGCAGGTGGTGCTGCCTTGAGCACGAATTCACTGCTGCAAAGCGCAATCTGAGGGCTTACAGCGCTTTACTTTACTCCACTTGGTGAATACTTGGTTCAAATTGCAAGGACTGTTGAGTGGCCCCACTGTGGGAAGAGGGCCAGCGTACTACAAGGCACAGAAGGCTTTGCGATTTAGCCACACCCACTGTGGCAGGTGCCAGTGATTTTATGAGCAGACGCGGCCAAAAACTGCTCTTCCAGCCCTTCGTGAACAATGCCTCTGAAGAAAGGATTATTTCCTGAAACGCGTCAGGCTTTACATGTTCAGAGATTGCTATGAAAGCTGTCAAGGAGCGAGCAGTGAAATGGATGCAAATAAACTTGCTGATCTGAACTTCGTGTGGCTTTGCTTTAATTTGGGGCTTCCTGTTTAGACTTTATATATACATATATATATATATATATAAATATATATATATATATATATATATATATATATATATATATATCTCTATCTATACTACTATTATAAAGAGAGAACTTTGAACGTTTGAGGCGGGTAAACTCAGGAACCACAGCACCAATCCAAACACCCGATACATCGTTGTAATTGTCAGGGTTTGCAGATGGACATAGGCTATATAAAAAAATAAAATATACGTTCTTTAAAATATTTACGATAAAAAAAAGTAGTCCCTTGGAAGTAGCGCCGGCCGCGACGTGCGTGCTGACATCAGGAGCGCGGGGAGGAGCGGCGTACAGGAGCGCGAGGAGGAGAGGCGGACATGAGAGCGGGGAGGAGCGGCGGACAGGCGGGGAGGAGCGGTGAGGAGCGGCGGACAGGCGGTGAGGACCGGCGGACAGGCGGGGAGGAGCGGCGGCTGAGGTAGGTGAAGCGGCCCGTGTGCGGCTCATTGGGGGCCTTGAAAGTGGCGGGTGCGCTCTGGGGCGGGCGGGGGCCCTGAAGCCTGAGACAACGTCGGGGCGGGCGGGGGCCCAGAAGCCTGATTGCTCCCGGACAATGTCGGGACGGGCTGCTAGTATATATATATATATATATATATATATATATATATATATATATATATATATATATATATATATATATATATATATATTCAAACAAAGTCAGTTAGCGTACACTCTCTGGAATAAAACAGGCCTGTTTTATTCCTGAGAGCGTACGCTAACTGACTTTGTTTGGATCATTCGATAACCGGCACGCTTCACCGGTATGTACGCCACTCTTCGCAGGGTCCCAGCGCTCCAGTAGAAGCTTCATGTGTGATTTTATATATATATATCATTACAGAGTGGTGGCAGTGGTTAATTTGTGAAAAAATAAGTGCCAGGCTCTTGTCAGGAGGCAGCTTGCACCAGCCCAATGCTCCTATTAGTGCCGCCTATAACATAACCAATTCCTAACCATGCAAGTGGGGAAAGTATGTGGCGTAGCAGCTAGAGCTGCTGCCTTTGACGCTGGGGAATCAGGTTGGAGTCTTGGTGTAGACTCAGTATCCTGTGATTCTGGGCAAATCGCCTAATCTCCCTGTGCCTACCAAAAATGAATGTATCCTTAACCGCCTCTCATGAAAAGCGCTCCAACACCTTTGGGTCGAGTTCGTGCTATAAGCACCAGTGTTGACGATTAAGTGCCGGTGCTGAGCACCGTAAACCACAGGCTCAAATTAAGCACTGGGCCCAGAGATAGGGATTTCTTTTTTAATTTTGTCCTTTAATAACTTTGCACCTGTTAGACGAATGTCCGCAAAACTTTGCAGACCTGCTGGCCCCGTTTTGTTGTTGGAGTACTGAAAATTTCAGGGCATTTGAGTAATTGGGTGCCAAATGAGGGGTCCTAAAATGCAAAGCATTTTACATGGTCTTTTGTATTTTGTGTAGCTACATCCTTCGGATTTTTACATAAATTGGAAGAATTATATATTATGCGGACAGATGATTCTGTGGGGCACAACAGGTAAGTAGGTTTAAGTGTTTTTAACTTAGTTATATCTGTCACCTTAGTATAAGCACAGTATTACCGAGGTATATAGCAATGACTAGTCACTAGATTATTCACTTATGACTGGCTTTAAAAAAGTTGAAGGCAGCCATGTTGTTTTCAGCTTGAGTTCTCCTGGGTTCTGCGTTACGCCTTCAATGCAGGTATTAGGGTTTGTATTTTTCCCACACCTCTTACTACTTAAGTAAAGCGCTAATAGTTAGGGGAAAATATTTGTATGTTTCTATATATTTGTTTTAAATAGTATGGCGTAACGCGGTACTGCTGTGGTACCACAAAAAAAATCTTTACGGATACCATTTTTGTCAATACATTTTTCTGTGTATTTATACGTTTAAATATAATTTTAAACAGAATCACGGAGTACGCTGTATCAAAATAAAAAGTTTATGTTTCTTTCTTTAATGGAAATCCACTATTAGACACTATATTTTATGAATATAGTGTGCTTAAGTGTATTTTCCAATTGTAACATGTTAAAATATGCTGAAAAACGTGTACAGTGCAAATTAGAATTTTTTGTGCTACTTAAAAAAAGGCAGTTCCCCATAGAGTGCTATGAAAATACAGAAAAGTGTATTAACAAAAATGGTATCTGTAAAACAAATTTTGTGGTACCGCAGCAGTATCGCGTTACGCCATAATATTTAAAACAAATATATAGAAACATAAAAATATTTTGCACTAGGTATTACCACTTACCTAAAGTGTTATTAGGTAGGGCAAAAATACCAAACCTAATACTTACCTACATCGCAAGGCATAATGCAAAACACGCCCAAAGTGTAACTGAAAAAAACATGCCTGCCTTTAACTTTTGTAAATGCAATCATTAGCCAATCAGCTAATGAATTGTCATCACTATGTATTGTATTAGAGAAAAGCGAAATGCACTCACATGTCGCAAAAATTCTGCACAAACAGCTCTCACAAAGTTGAAATAAAACTTAGAAAATAGTTACCCTACTTACCTCCAGTACCCAAATTTATCATCTTCACACCATAATATGTAATCCTCCCAAGCTTTAACACAATTCGAATGACGGTTTTTGAAATACTTATACTACAAAAGTATATATAAACTACATTGGATTTAAGCACGTTTTCGGACTCGCTAACATTTTTTTTAATAACCAACTTTTATACGTTTTAGCAGTTAATAGCAGCATCCACCAACAATCAAGTACCAACATCACAGCTGACAGCTCGTGTTGAATCATGGAACAGAGTATCAACAGCGGTAAACAACAGTAGCATTACATCGGCACTCCATGGTATGCTACCACCTACAACACATCGTATTGTGTTTTTGAGGGTAGCCCCTCACTTCGTAGATCGGCTTCTCCAGGCACGCACACCAGTCTACTCCCTTCCTCCAGACTGCCAACAAAGTACCTCCCCCCAACGTATTTCACTTTACAAGACTACATTTTATGCCACTCCACTAAACCACTCTTCACTGTACGTCAGTAGACTCTACGCTTATATAATTAACCCTATTGAGTTGTACAACACGCTACTGTACGCTACTCTACTATATGGCACTCAAGTGTACAACTGAACACTTAACACCACTTAAGTCAATGGTATTACACTAAACACTGAGGAATTCTACGCTATTCCACTGTATCACACTACAGTTTATACTACTCCTGTATACGCAATTTCACTGTACCTTATTACACTGTACCCCACTGTAGTGTACGCTATTCCGCTCTGCATCACTGCACTGTATGGCATTCCACAATACTCCACTCCATTTTACACAATGTAGCTTTACAACACTACACTGCACCACCCTCCACTTTATGTAAGCCCACTGTACACCACTCAACTGTAACCCACTTTACTGTATGGAACTCCACTGTACCCCACTTCAGTGCACGTTATTCCAGTTTACCTCACTCCACTGTACGCTATTTTAGTACACACTATTCAAATATATGCCCCTACACTGCACAACACTCCAGTGTATAGCACTCCACTGTAAACCACTACAGCGAATGCAAGTACGCTCTACATTATTCACAGGATGTAAATCCACTTTATCACAGTCCACTAAAAGCAATCCCACGGTATACAACTGCACTGTGTGCCACTACACTCTATGCCACTCTATTGTATCCAAGTTCACTCTACGCCACCCCAATGTATGTGATTCCACTCTACACCACTACACTGTATGCAATTGCAGTATATGCCACTCCACTATACCTCATTCCACTTTACTTCAATCTACTATAACACAATATACTGTACCACATTACACTTTACAGCACTATATTGTACCACACTCCACTTAATAACTCTCCACTCCACAAGGCTAAGCTGGCCGAATATTAAAAAATTGTTACTAACATAAAAACCATTGAAATTCACAAAAATCTAATGTTAAAGATAAGTTGTAGTTAGGCAAACTTTTTTTATGTTTGATATACAAACCCAACTTAAACTACACAATCATTAGAAATTGTAGTTAAGGTTTACTCTTAAATGTATGCTTTCTGAAGCACTTACACACATATTTATATCTTATTTGTGCCAAACACAACTTAAACTACACAACCATACCAAATTCAAAAGTTATACTTATCTGGTGAATTTAGCATTTAAGCATTACTTTCATATAACTGTAAGTCATACTTATAGCTCACATTTATAATTATGCACCACTTTTAAGTTATTATAACTTGCACACCTCCATACACAGTCTTGTCACATCACTCGCCACACTACATTAACTATAAATCACCACTGTACCATGCACTGTGTTCTGGCAAAAAATATAATTTAACATGTCATGAGTGTTTTAATTTATGCAATGATTTCACATCCTTTAACTTATGAAATATCCAAGTGTATTGCTAATGCATGAAGACCCAACGCTATGTAACTCACACTATAACATTGTAGCAAAAAGTATATCAGAATGAATTCTTTATCACTCTTCATTATCAATTCATATTAATAATCAGAATATATTTTTAGGTCTTCAAACACTTATTTTCTTGCAGAAGCAATTGATTTGTTCCATAAATTAAATGTTTTGGCAGTCATTATTGTAGGAAGCTGGCTCTGTATATACTATTCCAAAATGAGGGATAGTGTGCACAGAGTCCAGTGGATCCTCAAAGGTAGGCAGAGGTAAAAGTAGATAGCACCTTACTCTCTATTTGTGGTAGTGTGGGCGAGCAGTAAGGCTTTATCGGAGGGTTGTGTTAAGCCTTTGTTGTACACACTCAGGCAGCAAATGATGTCACACACTCAAAGACTAAACTCAGACCAACTTGATTTTATAAAAATATTATTTAGGTATATTTATTTTCTTAGAACCAAGCATGTCTGGTACAGGTACGTGCAAATGGTACATTTCAAGGCAAGTTGAACAATACAGGCAAGCTGAATGAAAATGACTTTGTTACAAGTTTGTAATTTCTTTGAATACAGTTGAAATTACTGTTAGATTACTTTTGATCACTTTGCAGATTACTTTATGGATTACTATTTCTACTAAGTGTGATGTGCCTAGATATCACACTGGGACATTTCCTAGAGAAAATGTAAGTAAAGCAGTTTTTAGATATTTGCAGTTTTTCAAGTTCTCATACAAAACCAACTCCACACAATAATTTAAGAAAAGCAGTCAATGCAATCCTATGGAAGGAAGTTGAGTTTTCGGTTTTCATGTAAGTACAAGTTTGTGGAAGTTGGTATTCTGGGGTTAGAACCAGGGTTCCCCAGGGTCAAGGATGCACTCTTGAAACACCCTCAGCAGTACTAGGGTGGTTGGGTGCAGAGTGCTGAGGCCCAGTGTTATCCAATGGGGGATAAGGGGCCTCTGGTTGCTGGCTGCTCACGGGCAGGCCACAAGGTTGAGGGAGTAAAGCTCCTGGAGTTAGGCTCACGGTAAAAGGGTATCTGAGTTAGCACACTAGGTACACCCGCAGCGGCGCAGGGGCTGCTGGGTGCAGGGTGCTGTTTTGGCGTCGGGTGCCCGGTTGTTTTTAATGGGAGTTGCAGGTTTTTGATTTTGGTTGCAGGCTGGGTCTAGGAACACTTTTCGTAGAAACCAACAGCTGGGCAGGTAAGCTGGAGGGCTCAGGGACATAGGTGCACCTCAGGCTCTCTTCTCCAGGGTGCAGGGATGCAGGGGGGTCTTTTGAGGGCAGATTTCACCTTACCAGGTCACTCGTGGATGGGGGGGGCACTGTGTAGACTGCAGGCGATGTTGGGGAGTCCTGGAAGGGTCAACCCATGGTTGATTGGACTCTTGAGCACTTGGGGACCTCTTTGGGACTGGTGGGCCACTCGACCTCGGGCCGTAGGCGACGGGTGCAGTGGTGGTTTCAGGTGTCAAGTTTATTTGTCCTCAGCAGGCTCAAAGTCTGTCCTGGTAGTTTCTTTTGAACTGAGCTGCTGTTCACAGGAGATCTAGTCTTTGTTGAAGGCAGTCAGTCCTCCCTGCATTCTGGAGGTTGCTGGCTGCGTGACAAGGCGGCTTTTGGTGCAGGATCTCTGGAAACTTCAGACGGGCCGGTAGGGCTGGGGCCAAGTCAGTTCTTCTCTGCAGTCTCCTCTACTGGGCGTCTTCTTTCGTCCTTCTTCTTCATCGGTTGTGGGAATCTATCTGCTTGGTTCAGGGCTGCCCCCTAAATACTGTATTTAAGGGGTGTTTTATGGGTCTCGAAGTCTGTAGCCAATGGGCTTCTGACCTTAGAGTGACTACACCCATGGTGCGCTCACCCCACGTGGACGAGTGGGCACAATCCCTGATTCTGATTTGAGAGTGCCTGCCATCTGCAAGATGGCAGGCCTTGAAGAGAGGGCTTCACCTCGTCTCCCCCAAACTGGGTTGAAATGTGTGCACCAAGATTAAACATGCAGGTCTAAAGAACCTGGGTTTGGGGTTGCGGGGCTCACGCAAATTTGCACTGTGGCATTGATTTTAATAAATCTCCTTACCACATTTTAATTGTTCCTTTGTGTCACTCTCCTCCCCGGTCCACCACAGCCTGTTCTGTTTGTGTGGAGAGAGTATTCGGTGACTCAGCTGCCCATTCTCCCCACTTCCGGTGACACGAATAGCGTCGGCCATCTTGGAAGGGGAAGACTAGTCTTTCTCTCTTTCTCGGCTGCATTACAGCATAAAAGGAGGACTATGGCGCTGCGGCGCAGAACAACTGTCATTTGTATATTTTGACTAGCGCGAGCAACGTGTGAGTGCGGCTTCGTGCTGCACTTGTTTTATTTTATTATTTGAAATTACTGGATTTGGGGTTGCTGGGCTCACGCAGATTTGCACTTTGGCATTGATTTTAATAAATCTCCTTACCGCATTTTAACTGTTCCTTGGTGTCACTTTCCTCCCCGGTCCACCGCAGCCTGTGCTGTTTGTGTGGAGGGAGTCTTCGGTGACTCAGCTGCCCATTCTCCCCACTTCCGGTGACACGAATAGCGTCGGCCATCTTGGAAGGGGAAGACTAGTCTTTCTCTCTTTCTCGGCTGCATTACAGCATAAAAGGAGGTCTATGGCGCTGCCTCGCAGAAAAACTGTCATTTGTATATTTTGACTAGCGCGAGCAACGTGTGAGTCGGGCTTCGTGCTGCACTTGTTTTATTTTATTATTTGAAATTACTGGATTTGGGGTTGCTGGGCTCACGCAGATTTGCACTTTGGCATTGATTTTAATAAATCTCCTTACCGCATTTTAACTGTTCCTTGGTGTCACTTTCCTCCCCGGTCCACCGCAGCCTGTGCTGTTTGTGTGGAGGGAGTCTTCGGTGACTCAGCTGCCCATTCTCCCCACTTCCGGTGACACGAATAGCGTCGGCCATCTTGGAAGGGGAAGACTAGTCTTTCTCTCTTTCTCGGCTGCATTACAGCATAAAAGGAGGTCTATGGCGCTGCTGCGCAGAAAAACTGTCATTTGTATATTTTGACTAGCGAGAGCAACGTGTGAGTGGGGCTACGTGCTGCACTTGTTTTATTTTATTATTTGAAATTACTGGATTTGGGGTTGCTGGGCTCACGCCGATTTGCACTGTGGCATTGGTTTTAATAAATCTCCTTACCACATTTTAACTGTTCCTTTATGTCACTTACCTCCCCGGTCCACCGCAGCCTGTGCAGTTTCTGTGGAGGGAGTCTTCGGTGACTCAGATGCCCATTCTCCCCACTTCCGGTGGCATGATTAGCGTCAGCCATCTTGGAAGGGGCGGACTAGTCTTTCTCTCTTTCTCGGCTGCATTACAGCATAAAAGGAGGACTATAGCACTGCCGCGCAGCAGACGCGCGCTGTGGGCGTGCCGGCGGCACGCCAAAGGCAAGCCTGTCTGCACCTGTCCGCACCGGTACGACGCCAGACATGCTGTTTCTCCAAGGAGGGACATCGTGAATTATACTCGGGAGGACCTGTTACAGGTCAGGACCTTTGGTTGTGGGCATAAGCAGGCTTGTGGGTTTGTTGTTGAGGGCCCTTTCTGTTGCTTATGTGGCTTTCAAGCCACACTCACACAGCCCCTGCGCCACTGCCCGTCTAAGTCCGGGAGGCATACTAGCATATTCAGTATTAATTGTCGCTCATTAGTTAAACATCATGCAGATATTTTTGATCTGCTAGAGGAGGCCTCCCCGGATGTTTTTTTTCTTACGGAGACATGGCTTTCTGATGCCACAACAGCTGAACCTGGCCTTGCGCTTCCTGCGGGCTATAGTATTCTCTCACTGAACAGAGCATCTAGAGGGGGGGGGGATAATGATTATTTTTAAAACTTGCTATCCTTGCTCCTTTATTAAGCAGTCGATTATTGGCTGTGAGAGTGCACTTTTTAAGGTTACCCTGAGCCGGAATTTTACTCTGTCTGGGCTACTTGTGTACCGACCCCCAGGGCCTTTTCTAGGTTTTAGGGAAGCCTTGGTAGACATGGGCAACACACTTGCAGCCAATAATGCTCATTTTACGGTTCTGGGGGATTTGAATCTCCATCTGGATAATACCGAGGACACTGATATAGTGAGTTTTGTCGCTCACTTTGCAGCATGTCAACTGCTGCAGTTAGTTGTAGGCCCCCGTGCATAGTGTTGGTCATTTATTAGATCCGGTCTTTACTAATATATCTCAAGTCACAATGTGTGCACCCATTAGGATGGGATGGACCGACCATTTCTTGATGTCTATGGTCCTTCACGGAGTTATCCCTGCCCAGTCCGAGGGTCGGTTGACCTTGCTGAAACGGCCTTGGTATAAACTGGATTGGGGTCAATTTGAGGTCTGTCTTTTGGCTACCCAGCCAAGTTTACCAGAGGACACCAATGAGGCATATAGGTTATTCTCAGAATGGATAAAGCACCCACTAGACAGTTTAATCCCCATGAAAAGGTCAGTTAGCTGTAAAACCAAAATAAGACCTTGGTTTAAGGCTGAACTCATTGATATGCGTAAGGGATGCAAGAGACTTGAGCGGATTTGTAGAAGAGATTTTAGCTTAGCAGCCAAAGACATCTATCGGGCAGCAATTAAAAGATATCATAAAGCTATATATCAGGCACAAGCAGTTTTTCTCTCCAACCAAATCCGCTAAAGTACTAATCCCTCTAAAAGTATGTTCGCTATACTTGCTAGTTTGCAATCCCATCAAACTAATGCTGGGTCTACCATTAAGTCCAACAAGCAGTGCGAGGAGCTGGCCACCTTTTTTGTGAAAAAGGTGGATGATATCTATAGATCTTTTCCTATCACTCACAACGACATGCCAGTGGCACCATGCTGTCAATGGCCAAATACCCTCCATACTTACCCACCGATCTCGGCAGATCAGCTGCTAGTACTGTGTAATAGGATTAAGCCTGGCTCCCCAGCTGACTCTCTCAAACCTGACCAATTTAAGATGGTACTGCCGACTATTTTACCCTCTCTGAATCAGGTGATCAATAGCTCCCTTAGCACAGCTACGGTGCCCAGGGCTTTAAAACAGGTTAAAGGAATTCCGTTACTAAAAAAACCTGCACTGGATCCAATAAAACCAGAAAGCTATCGTCCCATCTCGCTGCTCCCTTGGGCAAAGATTACAGAGGCGTATGTGAATTCCCTCCTGTCAGACTTTCTTACTCTTAATAACATACTGGATCTCTCTCAAAATGGCTTTAGGCCAGGTCACAGCACGGAGTCAGCTCTCCTGGCTGTGCCAGAACATCTTTGGTCGACCATGGATGAGGGGCAAACGTCGGCGCTGATCCTGCTGGATTTGAGCGCCGCGTATGACACGGTGTCTCGTGAGATCTTGCTGAGTCGTCTTGTGGAGATAAGAATTACAGGTCTGGCACTGGAGGGGCTTGCCTCATTTCTTCATGAGAGGTCATTCTGGGTATCTCCCGTTTGTTTCTGGTGAACACTATATCAAACAAGTGGTGCCACAGAGTTCCTCCCTCAGCCACCTACTATTTAACATCTATGTTCAACCTTTGGCTGCTGTAGCCATGAGTAGGGGCTTGACCATGGTCTCTTATGCTGACGATAGTCAGCTAGTGGTGGCACGCTCTAATAACACCGAGCAGGGCACCCTTAAGTTTCAGGGTGACCTTGCAGCAGTGGCCGAGTGGATGACTGCTAACTGCCTCCAACTGAACTCCAACAAGTCGGAAGTATTGTTGGTGGGTAGGGAACATGGTCTGTGGAGTGACCTCTGGTGGCCAGCTAGTTTGGGCATGCCCCCTTCCCCGAAACAGGCAGTAAAGAATTTATGGGTCTTGTTGGACTCTTCCTTAAACTATCGAGTCCAAACCAAAAAAACAGCAGGGATCTGCTTTGGACTCCTACGGGGGCTTAGACCACTGCTGTTTTTTTTTATGCCTCCACACGTCAGGTCATTATTCAGGCGATGGTTTTGTCTAGACTCAATTATGCCTGTTCCCTTTATTTAGGGTCTAATAAAGCAGAGGTTCAGAGACTGCAAAGGACACAAAATGCTGCAGCCAGAACACTTCTAGGCTTGCGCAAGTTCTGCTCTGTGTCTGGCGCCTTCCGCCGTCTCCATTGGTTACCCATGGCCAGGCGTATCGAATTTAAGGCCCTATGTACCTCTTTTAAAATTCTGAAATCTGGTACTCCCCCTATTCTGGCCAACCTTCTTTCACCATATGTTCCATCACCACCCCTCTGTTCGCAGGGCCAGCATTTGGTAGTGGTTCCACGGATACTAACAGTTCGGGCCGGTGGCCGCTCTTTTCGTTATAAAGCTGCCACCTTATGGAACACACTCCCTGTGCAGATTTGTGGTCTTAATAATTATTCAGAATTTAGGAAGGCCATCAAAACTTTTTTATTCCCCTTAAATTAGTTGCTGTCTAATTCTGCTGTTTGTCAGACTTTTCCTGTCAGCGCCGGGACGCCCCTTTGTTGAGGCAGCTGTCGCGCTTTATAAAAATTTTAACCTAACTTAACCTACATGTACACCTAATGGGTTGTCTAGAATAGTTACATCTCTCTGGCTCAGCTCAGGAACCAGTTCTAGGCCATATGCCACACTCCTGGGCCAATTTCAGTATTCTGCTCCACAGCATAGGAAACAAAGACCTCCCCACATAAAAGGAGTCGTGGACAGTGATTTACTCAGCTCCTGAGGAAGCAGCAGCAGGGAAAAATGTGCCTCTGTTTATTAGCTGTCACATTGAATCATAGTTAGGACAGCCCCCGAGGGGGCGCTAGAGGGCGCACTACAGAATGGCCGCCTGAAGGTGAGGCTCCTGTAGCCTGGTAATTAATCCGGTATTTATCCTGATAAACCGGCAACGGAACTGGCTGAGATTGCGTATACTATTGCTTAATGAGATATTCTACCCTCGCTGCAAATTCTGTGTAAATCGGACTGCGGGAACTGCCGTTTCGGAGCCGTTGGAGATCTCCCGGGACTGGAGCTTGGTGACCGAGTGTGGACGTTGCTGGGTACTGTGCCCAGGAAAAACCGCTGCTGCACACGTGTAGTGCAGGCCGCACGACCCTGCACACGAGAAGTAGAGGAGCGAGGAAACCGGGAGTCGCACGCAGGTAAATGGTGCGGAAGAACTGCCTGCCTCGCGTTTGAAGATAGTGTGTGCTCGGCGTCGGACGCATCAGCTGAATCTGCAGTGTGGAGCCCAGCGCGCCACGACCCGCATGAAGGCGCCATTGATACCGGCTTCAAAAGCGGACTGCCGTCCATGGCGAAGCAGAGCTGTCTGTGGTCTTGAGGTGTGACGTGCTGACTCGGGACACCTGAGAGGTAACGGGGGACCGCGGAGTGAGCAGTCTGGCTGTGGGTGCAGGTGAGGAGGCTAACGGTGGAGGCGGCACATAGAGGGTGTGGCGAAACGCCCGGAGAGGTGCTATTGGACATTCACTGAACTTGTGGAAGATTGGCTTCGCCTCCACTTCCTATTGGTATCCAGCGTGACAAACTGGGTTGGTTGTACTGTGCCTGGGCAGCACAGAAGTCGGAACATTGGGCTGACTGCATTGAATTGGCTGCCAGAGGAGAGTGTATTGAGGAGAGCGGTCGCATTGAGGCCTAGCTGGCGGCTGTGTTATTAGGACCCCGCTGTAGATCCTGGACTGAGCTGCACCCTGGGTCTACTGCTGTGCCCATATCTACCGCAACGGGGATTGCCCTGGATATTCTCCACACTGAGTGGTCGTGACGAAAACGATAACATAGCGCTGCACGAGGGAGTGCCCAACTCGGAGCATAAATTGGGTTTTCTGGTAATTTAGAGTTACAACCGATATTTGCCCTGGCACCGGGAAAACGCAAGCAGTGCGCTGTGACACGGTACCCTTGCAGCCTGTAGTGACAGAGGGAAGGCGGATATTAGCATCTGCACAGGAGTGGAACAGCTTGTGTGGCGCCAGTGGAAGCGAAATTATGGGTCGCCCGGACTCTCGCCAACCGAAACTAACATTTGATAATGGAAAAAAACGTACGACATCCAGTGAGAACACTGCGCAGTCACAGGGGGCTGACCAGACGACAGGTGGCCCATCCAATGCTGACCTGAATAGCCAGCAGCTCTTACACGAAATTAGGCAAGGATTTGCCACAGTGGTGGAAAAGGTGGATAAAATGTCGTCACGAATGGATGCCATAGTACACAAAATGGATCAGCATGAGGAACGCATTGTGGAGACGGAACAGCGGATATCTGATGCCGAAGACGTCACGGCGGGACATACGACACAGCTAGCGCGCATGGAGAACTTACTGCGGGTCATAGCGGCAAAGAATGAGGATTTGGAGGCCCGCAGTAGACGCAATAATATACGCATAACGGATGTACCGGAGTCAATCAATCAATCAATCAATCAATCAATCACAGCATTTATATAGCGCACTACTCACCCGGAGGGTCTCAAGGAGCATGGGGAGGGGGGGTCCGCTACTGCTCGAACAGCCAGGTCTTGAGCTGTTTCCTGAAGGCGAGGTGGTCCTGGGTCCGGCGGAGGTGGTTCGGGAGGGAGTTCCAAGTCTTGGCGGCCAGGTAGGAGAAGGACCTTCCTCCTGTGGTGGCTCTTTCGATGCGAGGGCGTGGCCGGTCGATCGAAGTTGGCGTGTGGGAGCGTAGAAGTTGAGGCGGCTGTTGAGGTATCCTGGGCCTTGGTTGTGTAGGGCCTTGTGTGCGTGGGTGAGGAGACGGAAGGTGATTCTCTTGTTGACCGGTAGCCAGTGCAGATCTCTCAGGTGTCCGGAGATGTGGCTGCGACGGGGGATGTCCAGGATGAGTCGTGCTGAGGCGTTCTGGATCCGCTGGAGTCTCTTCTGGAGTTTGGCGGTGGTTCCGGCGTAGAGGGAGTTGCCGTAGTCCAGGCGGCTGGTGACGAGGGCCTGGGTGACCATCTTCCTGGTCTCGGTGGGGATCCACCGGAAGATCTTACGTAGCATGCGCAGGATGTGGAAGCATGACGAGGAGACGGCGTTGACTTGTCTGGTCATGGAGAGGGAGGAGTCCAGGATGAAGCCCAGGTTGCGTGCGTGGTCTGTTGGTTTGGGTGCGCTGCCCAGGGCGGGGGGCCACCAGGAGTCATCCCAGGCGGAGGGTGAGGATCCCAGGATGAGGACTTCCGTCTTGTCCGAGTTCAGTTTCAGGCGGCTGCACATCATCCACTTGGTTACGTCTGTCATCCCTTCGTGTAGGTTGGCTCTGGCGGTGGCGGGGTCGTTGGTGAGGGAGAGGATCAGCTGGGTGTCGTCGGCGTAGGAGATGATGTTGAGGTTGTGTTGGCGTGCGATGGCTGCGAGGGGGCTCATGTAGACGTTGAAGAGGGTTGGGCTGAGCGAGGAGCCTTGAGGAACGCCGCAGATGACTTCGGTGGCTTCTGATCTGAACGGGGGGAGGGGGACTCTCTGTGTCCTTCCGGCGAGGAACGAGGTGATCCATTCCAGTGCCTTCTCCTGGATTCCGACGTTGCTGAGGCGCTGCACTAGGGTACGGTGGCAGACAGTGTCGAAGGCCGCGGAGAGGTCTAGGAGGATGAGGGCCGCTGTTTCTCCGTTGTCGAGCAGGGCTCGGATGTCATCGGTAGCTGCGATCAGGGCGGTCTCGGTGCTGTGGTTGGCCCGGAAGCCAGACTGCGAGAGGTTGAGGGATCCGTTCGTCTCGAGGAAGGCGGCCAGCTGCTTGTTGACGGTCTTCTCGATGACTTTTGCAGGAAACGGGAGCAGTGAAATGGCGCGGTAGTTTTTGAGGTCGGTGGGGTCGGCTGATGGCTTCATTAGTAGAGCGCTGAGTTGGGCGTGCTTCCAGCTCTCCGGGAAAGGTAGCGGTGTTGATGATGTCCCGCAGGTGGGGTGCGATGACGGCGTCGGCCTTGTTGAAGACGTGGTGAGGGCAGGGGTCGGTCGGAGATCCGGAGTGGATGGAGTTCATCGTGCGGATGGTGTCTTCGGTGCTGATCGGGGTCCAGGCGCGGAGGGTGGTGGTGGGGGGCGGTGGTTCGGTCGTGGCGTGCGTCGGTTGGGAGCTGAAGGTGTTGTGTATGTCCGCGATCTTGTTGTGGAAGTAGGAGGCGAGGGAGTTGCAGAGGTCTTGCGAAGGGGTGATGTCGTTGTTTCCGGCGTTGGGGTTGGAGAGCTCTTTAACGATGTTGAAGAGTTCCTTGCTGTTGTGGGCGTTGTTGTCCAGTCGTTCCTTGAATGCAGTTTTCTTGGTGGGGTGGATCAGTTGGTGGTGTTTTCGGGTGGCGAGCTTGAGGGCAGTCATGTTGTTCGGTGTTGGGTCTCTGCGCCAGGCTTTCTCGAGGGCTCGGCAGTTCTTCTTGGAGCTCTTGAGTTCGTCGGTGAACCATGGGGCTTTCTTGCTGCCGGGTCTGCTAGGCGGGGTCTTCAGAGGGGCGAGGTCATCTGCGCAGTTGCTGATCCACTTCGCGAGGTTGGTGGCCGCCTGGCTTGGGTTCGTTGCGCTGGTGGGAGGGTTCATGCTCAGGGAAGTCGCGAGCTGGTCGGCTGTGATCTTGTTCCAGCTTCTGTGTGCAACCTGTTGCTGGTGGTGGTGGATCGTGGTCCTTCTGAAGCTGAAGTAGACGCAGCTGTGGTCCGTCCAGTGGAGTCCGGTGGCGTGGCTGAAGGCGATGTCCTTGCTGGATGAGAAGACGGGGCCGAGTGTGTGTCCGGCGTAGTGGGTGGGGGTGGTTACCAGCTGCTTGAGACCGAGGTTGGCGAGGTTGTCCAGCAGGGTGGGGGTGTTGCGGTCGTTGTTGTTCTCCAGGTGGAAGTTGAGGTCCCCGAGGAGGATGTAGTCAGCGGAGGGGAGGGCGTGCGGGCTGATGAAGTCGGGGATGTCTTCGCTGAATTGTGTGCGTGGGCCCGGGGGTCTGTAGATGAGGGTGCCTCTGAGGGTGGTCTTGGGGTTGATGTGGATCTGGCAGTGCAGGTGTTCGGCGGGTGCGAGGGTGTCGTCGGTGTTGGTCGTGATGCGGATGGAGTTCCGGTGGATGATGGCGATGCCTCCTCCTGTCTGGTTGACGCGGTCCCTCCGGATGATCTTGTAGCCGTCCGGTATGGCGATGGCGATGTCGGGCGCTGAGGAGGCGTTCATCCAGGTTTCCGTGAGGAAGGCGACGTCTGGGGCTGTGGTGTCGAGCAGGTTCCAGAGCTCGACGACGTGTCTGTGGACGGAGCGGGTGTTGAGCAGGATGCACTTGAGGTGGTTGCTGCTGGAGTTCGGCTTGGTCGGTGCTGGTGTGGTGCAGGTCCAAATGCAGGTGAACTTGCAGGAGTGGCAGCAGAAGGGTCCGTGGGTGCGTCTCGGGGCGGCTCGATAGCAGCCCGGGATTCTACCGGCGTTGAGTGCGATGAGTTCGGTGGCGTCGTAGTACAGTCGGGTCGTCTTCCGTCGGTGGGGGCCAGGGGTCCTGGCACTGGGCGCGGTCCAGGCGCGGACGGGCGCAGACGGGCTTGCCTTTGGCGCGCCTTCGGCGCTCAGTCGGCGCTCCCGCTGCGCGCGTCCGCTGTGCGGTCGCTCTGGGGGCGTCATAAGAAGGGAGCCGGGAGGGAGGGTCTGCTCTGAGGCGGGAGCGTGGTAGTCTATCGGCTGGCGGGGGGGGCGGGGCCGCAGGCAGGCAGCGGCGGGAAAAAAAGCGAGTGCGGGCTTGGCGGGCGGCCCTGCGGCGGCTGGGGCGCTGGAAGAGGGAGCAGGCGGCGTCGGCGATCAGGCAGGCACAGGCAGCAGGTGAGGCACAGGAGCAGGAGACACGAGGATCGTGGGGGCGACCAGGCCGATAAAGGAGTCCACCAACACTGGACGTATGGAAGAATATGTTGAGAAATTGCTACTGACTGCTGTTGGTTCGGATGCCTTCTCCACTCAATTTATTGTGGAACGTGCCCACCGATCACTTGGACCTGTGCCGAAGCCTGGGGCCCCTCCGAGGTCCATCATCGCACGTTTACTAAATTATAGGGATCGAGATGTGGCACTGCGAGCGGGCCGTACCAAACAAACACTAAATTACGATGGAGTGTCTTTTTCCATATACCCGGACTTCACCCCGATGGTCCAGGCAGGAAGGCGCAAATTCCTGGAGGTGAAGAAAAAGCTTAGAACAGCGCATATAGACTACGCTCTGCTATATCCGGCCAAGCTTAGAGTGACTCACCAAGGTAGGCAAAGATTCTTTACTAACCCGCAACAGGCAGAGGATTACCTGCGAACACTGAAGACGACGCAGCGGGGATCGTCGGGACGCGGTCCGGAGGAGCAAGCCCGATTACCAGAGACGGATGAAGAAGCTTGAGGTGACATCTCATGGACCGGGACCTCCACCCCAGCGGTTCTATGCTGTTGGTTGGCGGTGATTTGTCTGTACTGCCGAGGACTGAAAAACTGTGATGGCTGTCCAGCCTACAGATTCCGGCTGTTCCGGTGGTAATGTATACCAGGCCCCACTCCCCCTCCCTAGCTACGCCCGGAGGTACCCCAGATCGCAGGTCCTGGGGAGGGGAGTGGCTGTGTAGCCGGCTAGAGTTGTTCCCCGACGGGTGTTCCCCCTAGTTCCAAACTCTTGACTGGATAAAGACAATGTTGTGGATGGGTATGATGGGAGGGGGGAGGATACAGTATGCTGGCAAGTTGGGGATGCTTCAGTGGGAGGGGGGTGTGGGGGAGAGGGAGTTTGTGCGATTTTGCATATTACTACAAAGTTGTGCTAATTGTTTATCATGGGATGAGATTGACTCAGGAATGTTTGGGGAGGGGGTTGGGGTGGGGGGGTACTGTCTGACATGGTTGTGATATGTCAGTGGGAGGGGGGGAGGGTGGGGACAGGCGGCTGCTGGCATGATTGGGATGCAGTAGTGGGAGGGGGGGCGGGTTTGCTTGGGGAGACACAGTTTACACACGAGGGAGGTAATCAAGTCACAAACCACAATGGTTGTCTATTTACTGTAAATGGTACAATGCCTGTTATCTCGCCACTTCTGGGGTGGGGTGCAATGATGAGTGGCTTCCTATGGCGGGCTTAGGGTCTGATACGCAACTGAACTGCATCTCGTGGAATGTTAGGGGACTCAACAATGCTAGAAAATGTTGTGATGTAATTGCCTATCTTAACAGACATAATGTTCACGTTTCCATGCTACAAGAGACCCACCTGTCACCAATGGTCAGAGCTACTTTTGCCAGCAAGTGGGCTGGACGCATTTTTCTCCTACTCCACTTATGCTAGAGGAGTAACTATTCTGCTTAAACGTACAGTGCCCTTCCATAAATATGGAGACTTGCTGGACGGTGAGGGACGCTATGCATTATTATGGGGGCGCATGGGCCACGATACAATTACATTCATAAACTGCTATGCCCCCAATTCAGATATGCCTTCCTTTTTTACCACACTTTGGGGCAAGGTCATGGATGTGGGATCCCGCCATGTCATATGGGGAGGAGACTTTAACCTGGCACTAATACTCATCTAGATCGATCAGATGGAGCACATCATTACAAACCGAAGGCCAGGGAGGCTCTGGAGTGTATCATTACCGAGGGCGGCCTGGTGGACGCATGGAGACACCTACACTCGATCCAGAGAGAAGGCACGCACTTTACATCGCACATGGGCACATGGTCACGATTGGACTACTTCCTCATCTCCAAAGGGGTCACCTCGGAGGTTCTGGGGGTTTTACACTTACCAAGAACGTACTCTGATCACAGCCCAGTACTGCTACATACACGCATCCCTAGATGGGACAACCCTAAGCCGAGTTGGAGATTACAGCCGGCGGCACTGCTGGATAGTTTGTTCAGAGCTGAGTTGGGGGAGGAAAGAACAAGGGGTCTGTGAGTTCAGTCGAATGCATCTGGGAGGCCTTTAAAGTCACCATAAGGGGGTACTGTATATCTAAAAGCTTCAGGGTCCTGTGTGACATATGAAACACTATCCACTCATTACACAAGGAACTTAGGGCATTAGAACTTCGCATGGTTGCAGATGATAATCCTGATCTTCACGCAGAATTTAGAGACAAGCTGTCGAAGTACAAGGAAGAGGCTAATAGGGAGGCAAAATTTCGGGGGAAACATTGGCAGGCCAGGAGGTATTGCGAGGGGGACAGGCCAGGGAGGGCACTCGCGATCCTTACACGCGCCCCATGAGACCACAACGTTATCCTAGAACTCTCAGATGACCAAGGCCACGTCATTAGGGACTCAGATGCGCTACTCGAAGCCTTTACATCTCACTACCGCGTGCTCTACAATACTGATACCACGGCTGCTGCACCATATGCTGATTTCCTCGGAGATGTGGCGCTATGCTGGCTCAGTGATGGAGATAGGGCCTTCCTGGTCGCCCCCTTCGAAATTGATGAGATTCGTGATGCCATCATGTCCTTGAAGAATGGTAAGGCACCACGCCTAGACGGCATTCCCGCCGAGTTCTACAAAGCCTATATCGACATAATGGCCCCTGTCCTCAGAGAGGTGTACGAGGAGTCGCTGGCCGACGGCGTCCTCCCTCGCTCCATGCGGGAAGTAGTCATAACCTCGCTCTTGAAACCGGGCAAAGATCCGCGCTCTTGTGGTTCGTACCGCCCACTCTCCCTTCTAAATTGTGATGTTAAGATCCTGGCGAAGGTTTTGGCCACTCGGCTATCCCTCCTTATGACTAGGATTGTTTTACCTGATCAGGCCGGATTTGTTCCTGGTCGCTCTACCTCGCACAACCTTCGCACCCTGTTCTCCCTGCTTCGCCCAGTTCACTCCGACTTACCAGTAGCTGACGTCTTCCTAGATGCCACCAAAGCGTTCGACTTTGTCGAATGGCCCTACCTGTTCTCTGTCCTGGCGAACATGGGGTTTCCTAGACTCTTTATTTCCTGGATCCAGCTACTCTATACACAACCCACCACGAAGGTCCTCATCAACGGTCGCTTATCACACTCCATCGCCATTACCAGGGGTACGTGTCAAGGGTGCCCCCTATCCCCCCTCCTCTTTGCCATTGCGGTCGAACCTCTAGCCTGCAGAATACGTCAGCTGCATCGAGAGGGTGCGGTACAGTGCCTCCAGCGCCAAAAAGATGTATCTTTATATGCCGATGACATTACCCTCTATGTCAAATACCCGGACCTCCACCTCAATTCTTTATTACGAGAATTTGTAGTATTTGGCAGGATGTCGGGGATACACATAAATTGGTCCAAATCCCAATTCTTCCCTCTAACCGATGCAGTGCCCGACTTCCCCCTTGACTATCCTCTCGAGTGGTGTCGGACAGATCTTCGTTACCTAGGTATCAAAATATCACGTGACAAAGATGAAACGCTCCGCGGCAATTATGGAGTAGCCATCACAAAACTCACAGCCACAGTTGACCGCTGGATCGTTCTGCTGCTCTCCATGGCGGGCCGAGCGTCCCTTATCAAAATGGTGGTTTTGCCCCAGTTTTTATATCTTTTCCTCAACATCCCATACTATCCGGGTGCGTTCTTCTTTAAAACTTTGAAGTCGGAACTCTGTCGGTTATTCTGGGGGGGTAAGAACCCACGGTTGAGGTGGTCCACGCTGACTCTACCTTATGAGGTCGGAGGCTTCGATGTCCCCGACTTCGAGGCCTATTACCTATGCGCACAAGCGCATTATGCATATCACTGGCTAGTCCCGACGCCCTTCATGCCTCAGCTGGCGGTGGAAAATTGGATTGTACATCCCATTCCACTTAATGGCCTACTTCTCTGCCCAGAGGCACTGATACAGACACCGAACACCTCAGTCTCTTGCACTCTTGATGCGTGGCGCCGCATTGCTAAGAGGATGTCCTGCTGCCTACCGTACTCCCCCAGACTGCCGCTGGCGTTTCATCCTAATCTTGCCCTTTTGCAAGAGCGAGGGTTTCGGTTGCTTTGCGAACGTCTGCGACTCACCTCGTGGGGCGACCTATTTGTAAATGACACATTCAAATCTGCAGATGTTTTTTTTGCCTCCTACAGTCGCACCCCGCTGGATGTCTTTTACTACCTGCGCCTTCGTCAGGGCATGAAGGACATACTGCCTGAGTTCCCTGGGGAACCTGAGATCTTTCTCCCCCTCCACTTTCTGTTATGCTCGCAGGCAGGGACACACTTGGTTGCTGGACTTTATCGCCAGCTCAGATCTGTCGCCACTCTACCCGAGGCGGGGGCTCGAGCGCGCTGGAGTACTGATCTAGCCCTGGACCTCACTGATGACCACTGGCAATACTGCTGTGCCCTAACGGCTCGAATATCGGCCAGCAGCAGATTCAAAATAATACACTACAAATTCTTGCACCAACTATATTACACCCCGGTGAAGAAACACAGATTCCACCTGGCCGATGACGACAGGTGTGAGCGCTGTCATGCTGAGCACGCGGGCTTCCTGCACCTGGCTTGGGAATGCCCTCCTGTCCGTTTATACTGGCAGCAAGTGACAGACGCTCTTACAGCAATGACTACGGAAACCATTGCTGCGGAGCCGCTCATCGAACTACTCGGACACACGGCCCACATCTCGAAAACCTGCAGGAAATTCGTAGACATGGCCTTGCTCTTGGCGAAGCGTCGAGTGGCATGTTGCTGGGGCAGGGGCAGAGCCCCCAAATTTAAAGCGTGGCTGACAGACATAACTTATTGCCAGGAGCAGCACCTCACCTTTACTGAACTACTGCCGATCTCTAGCCAACCCAAAGATATCTGGAGCCCGCTGGTCAGTTATTTGCTTGTCCAGGCGGACGACAACGATATCCCTGCGGGAGGGTCTGTCGGTGATTAACTTACTCGAAGGCACCTGGGGCTTCAGATTGCTAATTGCAGACGCGTACACCACTTCCAACCTATCACTTTGACATAATACCCCACATGTTACCCTACTGATCGCACACCTACATAACACTCTCCTGCAGATTATCCACTGCCAATACATACGCAGCTGTTACCGTCGCACCCTTACCTGACATGCACTCCCTGCTGCCCTGGCAATGCCATACACCTACAATACAATACAATACAATACAATACACCTTTCTTACCAGACCCGGCACCGCCCTATGGTGCTACACATCACCCCAATCCTCCAGGTGAACAGGTACCATCGGGACTGTCATATGTCATTGCATTGCTTTGAAGGACTCTTGATATGTACTGCCGTATATTCGTCCCAGAACTCTACTCTCGAGTGTGGCTGCGAACCCTTACAGTTTTGTTTTAAAGTTGGGAACTGTTTAAAAGGACTACAAATGGACAAAAAACGAAAAACCTTGTTCTGCTGCGGTAAATCTTAAGGTGCATGACTTCTGTACTAGCTGTCGGACACTCATTGTATAGTGCTGAATTGACGCTGCCGGGCCTCCGGGATGCCGGTTATATAGCTGTGTTATTCCTATTACAACTTCGTCACACAGATGCACACAATGCTGCCGGCCTCCGGGTTGTAGGCATGGAAAGCTGTGTACTGTCTATAATATTTATTAAAAGCAGTTTGAACACCAAAAAAAAAAAATTGTTAGGACAGCCCAGGCCCACTAAACAAAGAGGGTAGCCCACTCATCTGTAGCCAACACAGGAGGGGGCTACCCTTTGAAGTTTGGTTGAAAACTCCCTGGCAGTGATGTCAGTTAGGGGTGGAGGTGAGGCACAAAGACTTTTTGATGACCCCATATTGGATTGTCTCTGCATGCTGTGCAGGAGGATTAGGACATGGTGGAGAGTTGATGTTGCACCCTGGGATTGGCCAAGGGTGCCTGGCATTCAGAACTTTCCACCCTCATTAAAAACGTGCACGAGGGATAGAAAGCGAGTTTGACATTGGAATTGAACAGCAGCAACTCCATGGACAGCTCAGCCCTGATTGATTGAGGACTAGTAGAGGTCTCTCCAAGGCCCAATTGGGTGGAGACTTGGAATCCACGGCCCTTCAGATGTCCAGCAAGACAAACACACGTCTGTGGGGTCAATGGAGGGCACATCAGAGGAGAAATCTGATGTAGGGAGCCAATGAAACCAGCTTCCTGCAGAGTGCAACCCATTTCAGCTCACCAGGAACCAAAGATCCCTGAAATTGGCTCATCGGGGTCTGAGTTATGCCCATTTAAAGGATTTTACCTTTGAACCCCTGGTACAGAGTCTGTGAGGTTCTGCTGCCATTCCAAAACAATTCCCCCAGGCAGGGCCAAGACCCCCCGGGCGTTGGTGCTTCATTTAGTATTTCATTGAGCGCTGAGGGAGCTGGCGTGTGGCCCCAGCCCTACCAGCCCATCTGCAGTTTCCAGAGATCCTGCACCAAAGTCACCTTGTCCTGCAGCCAGCGACCTCCAGAAACCTGGGAGGACTTACTGCCTTCAACAAAGACTGGAGCTCCTGTGAACAGCAGCTCTGTTCAAAAGAAACTCCCAAAATAGACGCTGAGCCTGCTGAGGACAAAGAAACCCGACGCCTGGAACCACCACTGCACCCATCGCCTACGCCCTCAGGTTGAGTGGCCCACCGGCCCCAGTGCTCAAGAGTCCATGTCCACCGTGGGTTGACCCCTCCAGGACTCCCCAACATCACCTGCAGCCTCTGTATGGAGACCACCCAAACCGTGAGTGGCCCGGTAAGGTGAAATCCGACCTTAAAAGACACCCCTCCACTGAGAGATCATGTCTCCTTGGGCCCCATCTCAAGAAAACAAGAAAATAAAGCAGCCCTGCTGACCCACCACAACATTAAGTGGGCCTGGGACCCCATCCCCGGACCCCACCAACGTAAAAAGAAGGGAGCGGGTAAGGCCCAGCCACAGAACACTGTGCAATATTGTTATCTGCTAGTTGCATTCATGTCTTTTCCTTGTTGGTTTTGTTCCTTTCTCCACCTTCCTCCCTCATGTATGTGCCCGCGGATCGACGTGTGTTAATGAGACTTAGAATGTTGAGGGTGGTGACGGTTGGGTGGAGGGCAGTTAATGCCATTCTGAAGGAAAAAAAGGATGAAGTGACAGAATAAATAGTGTTCTTTCATAAGGTTTGTGTGGTCATTACAAGTCCAATTCAGTGACAAGCGCTGGATCACACCATGCCTGAATAGTGCTGGGAAAACATTCATTACTTACCTTCATGATTGTGCTGCGCTGATGTAGAACATTCAGATTGCATCCAAACACAGCTGGAGCTTCACTTATGCTTCTCTTCCCTCTACCTTGATTATTTGCCGTGCCCACAACCGCTTTTTCCCTATCATTTTGCCTGTCTCATACTCCTGGGCAAGTTTGCCATGCACCATGCCCAGAGACTGCCTTCCTGCATTGGGCTCATAATCTACAGTATTGCGTGACACAGCATATATTCTGTGTTCTGTCATGCCCTTCGGGAAGGAGCCAGATTTCTCTTCTGCACTATTTGACTGCTATTTGCACTCTTCCAATGTAGGATTCTTTAAATCTTCCCTGCAATACCTGTGACCTTTTTGCTTATTGTAAGGACACTACTGCCAACCACTGTTTTATTTTGTTTTTGGATACTGTGGCCTGTATAAGAATGTACTATTCATTATGATCCCACAAATCTGCAACTGAGTGCAAACTGTCCTGTAACGTGTCATTGACTAGCACTTCATTAGTTCCATGTATTGTTTTGTCCCAAAATATAGTAATAGCTGGAGTATTGAATGCAGTGGCAATACCAACAACATTTTTTGAAACTTCAGGACCACCTATAAAAAAATGGGGTCAATGGATAAAAAGTTGGAGGTGCACCTAGTGGCAATTGATAGGGTGGAATATAGTACACAACGCAAAAAGGCTTTATTATACAATTGTTTAGGTACAGAATGTAAACAACTGCTTGACAAAGTGACAGCTATTAAAAAACCTGATGAAATAGAGGTATTGGATCATTATATCAAAGAAAAGAATAGAATGGAAGATCATTTTGACATTACCCTCGGCATCATAATGGAGTAACATAATTCTTACTATAGATATCAAGCACCAGAGGAAACCATTGAAGCTATGCTATATGTTTATGTATGCTAGCATCCATGTGCACATTCACCAATACTGATGAGATGATCCATAATCAAGTAGTCATGCACGCAAAAGATTATTGTGCAACAAGAATTCAGAGCACCATATGTATATATTGTGTCTGAGGTTGATCCGGAAAGTATTCTGCGTGATTAAGAAGAAGTTTTCACTGAGAAATCGGGACGTTTAAACATTACATTAAGCTTACCGAAACAGCTGTGCCTATTAGGCAGAAAGTGTGAAATGTTCCACTTTCAGCATGCGAAGGGATTGACAAGGTGTTATCTAAAGGGCTAGATGAGGGAATAATTGAGCCCATCTTGACATCCTCTTGGATATCACCTGTTGTCATAGTGAATAAGAAAACTGGTGAAATTAGACTGTGCATAGATTTACGCTAGAGAATCCGGCAAGTAATTGTTGATAGTCAACCCTTACCACATGTGTATCCAATGGTTGCCACATTGGGTAATGCTAAGGTATTTTCCACACTAGACTTCACTGCAACTTATGATAAGATTGTACTACACAAAAAGTCACATGAACTTATCTCCTTTCTTAACCCAAAGGGACCAGTAAGCTTTGGTTGTATGCCCTTTGGCTTGAACTCTGCTTCTGTGGTATTTAAAAAAAGTAATAAATAAATTGGTTGATACAATGTAAGGTGTTAGAGCCTTTCAGGACAACATTCTAGTGTTTTCAGACACCCATGAGGAACATCAGAAAGTCTTACAAAAGGTACCTGAAAGAATTCAAGAAAATGGCCTAATGCTAAAAAAGAAAGATTTAAGTTTTTAAAGGATAAGTTACTGAGACACATCATTGGTGCTAATGGGGTGATACCAGAGCCTGACTTAGTCTCAGCCATCATCATTTGACCAGCACCTTTGAACAAAGATGAACTGACAACTTTCTTGGGCCTGTGTGAATTTCATTGAAAATTCATTCAAACGTATGCTGAAAAGGTGGAGACCATGTGAATTCTGATAAAAGGATGTGAACGTTGTGTGGAACAGATGATGCGAAGAGAGTATGCTAGAACCTAAGAAAGATTTACACTTCCCCATTGTTGTAATCACTTGAAGAGACACTTTGTTCTGTTGTAACTGTTGATTCCAGCCAAATAGGTTTGCGGGCAGAGCTCTGCCAAATAGCAACTGATGGAGTAGACTAATTGCTTTTGAGAACCTGAGACCAAGTACTCTAGCTTTGTGTGTGGGCTGTATCTAATTTCAAAAGTTTCCTGCTGGGTAAGCCATTCCCAATTAGGGCTGATCATAAACTACTGGTGAGTATATTAACCAAATGTAATTTGTATAAAGTCTCATCATGTATTTCAAAATTGACATGTAAGTTACATGAATATGTAATTGAAGTAGAATACCTTCCAGGGAATGCCAATATTACTGCCTACTTTTTATCCTGCATGCCTTGTCATGACGTCAGGGAAGACAATAACATATGAAATGGATGATGATGCTACTGTTGCCTTTTTGTTGGATGAACCTGGCAGTGGGAGAGCTCTGAGCAAAAACAGATTTGATTGCAGCCATTGCTAATGATCAGTCACACTCTATAGCCTCCGATTTCCTCATTAATGGCAGGCCAAAGGAGAAAGGAATATAGATGAAACTCAGACTTATTGGAATGTGAAAGATGAGTTAACTATGAAGGCTAATGTTATTAGCAGAAATTAAGTGTTGGTAGCACCAATTGTGTTAAGACCGCATTTTCTTGCTTTAGCACATGAAGCTCATATGGGCATGAAAGGTACCAAAATAATGTAAAGAAAAGAAAATTGGTGGCCAGGTATGGACTGTGATGTAGATTTGTATGTGCATGAATGCTCTTTATGTAAGGAAGCTGACAAAAGAAATTATGATGGTACATTCAAGTCCCCTTACCCCAGTTACATTTCCTGAAGGGCCATGGCAGAAAGTTGGGGTTGACTTGATTGGGCCAATGTACAAATTAGCTGCTGAAATGTGCTATGTCATAGTCCTAGTAGTAAGTGGGTTGAGTGTCCTTTAACAAAACAAAAAAAGTTAAATTTTTAAAAGAAATATTCTCAAGGGCAGATTTCCCAAATTCTGTGGTGCGTGATAATTGTGCACAATTTATATCTACAGAAATGCCAGATTTATTCAAAACCTGTGTCATCATCCATTGCAAATCTTCTTTATATCACCCACAAAGTAAGGGAAAGGTAGAATGCTCCAACCGCATTATTAAGTAGATATTACAGCTAGCCTTACAAAGCAACTTACCTGTTAGAAGTGATTTGAGAACACATTTTTGGCATTAACATACCACTCCTGGTAATGTGAATGGTAAAACCCCATATTACCTATTGAGTGGAATTTGGTGTTGGTGAAGTGGTCAGGCTCAGATGACAGCATAGTAAATTGAGTGGTAACACGTTAAGTAACCCCTTGCGGGTGGTAAAAACTTCTGGTTCAGCCTTGAAATTTGAAAATGGAAGCTGGTTGAATTTTCAAAAGCTGTACGGGTATCATAACCTAACATCTACGTCAACTAGTTCCTCTGCTGATGCCAAAAATTGTGGAAATGTACCCATATAATGGATCCACTCATGAATATCCTCATGTTATAGAACTGTTACAACCCAATGTAACTGGATCTCAAGATGTTATCAGAGGTCCCTCAAATGTTCCCACTGATCAGCAAACTGTGTTGGGTAAGCATACATCATATAATGTTGGAACACCAGTCAGGTTCAAGGACTATGTAATGAATTAAACTCCTCCAAGAAAGGGAGATGTAATATCGTTATCGGCTGTTTGCATTTATGTCTATTCCTTGTTGGATTCCTTCGTTTCCCCAAGTTCCTCCTTTCTCATTTGTGTGTGCACACTAATTGCAGTGTGCTGATGAGATTTAGAATGTTGAGGATGGTGACAGGTGATGTGATAGAATTATGGTTGTGTTCTTCCATAAGACTTGTGTTGTCATTACACGCTGCTTCCGCTGCAGGTGGGAGTAGCAGAAATGAAGATGCTGGCTCCTGCACGCACCTCTGTGCAGTACCAGAGGTGCAGGTGTGAGCCCTAGAAGCTGCCTGGGGTCTCGGGGTTACCCCATGGCCCCTCAACAACTATCATCACTTGTGGGTGTTCAGGATGAGACCAGGACACCCAAAGGCTAAAAAGAAAAAAAAACAAAGACGTGCAGCTCCGAACACATCGGCAGACCCTTGTTATATTATTCACTGTTTTCAGAGAAGTGTCCCATAATGCAGTACAAGGGCTGAATTTACCTGAGTTTCTCCTTTGTGTGGTGGCCCCAGGAGGGAGCACCAACAGATATTAGGGGGGGTGCAAGGATTGCAGCAGCCCCCCATATCAACTTTCAGAAACCTAACCCTATGTCTCCTGGGTCCCGAAATGCATGACCTGGGTGAGACTTTTCCATTAGGTTAAAGCACTTTGTTCCATTGTCTGGAAGTGTAGTGATCTTTCCTTCTACCAGTTCCATAGCTGTTATTAACTACTACAAGCTTTAGCTCTATAAGCTTTGAAAAAGGTCCAGGCTTGTACATGCTAAGGACAGAAAACCAAATATATTACATCAATAAATATTTGAATGAATTAATGTTCTTCTGAAATCACTGATACACGTACTGCTGCACTTGTCAATTTACTGATGAACTTTTTGCACTGCATAAGTATTGACACTAAAATATCACTCCTGGTCCTATATTCAATTGGTTATAAACTTTGATAATAACAGGCATAACAAAAATCGTTTTTAGGTCTCGTGACCTATCAATGCGCATGCGCATTGAGAGAAGCGAGACTATAGGGCTTTAAACAAAGCTTACCTAACTGCGGCGATTTGGTGCTGTGCCCGTGGCTTTTAGGTCAATGCGCAAGCGCATTGACCTAAAATGCGCGTGCACAGCATCAAATCGCCAGCCATCTGTTCCCCAGCTTGGATCTCCTGGCTGCTCCTCCCCTAATTATCCGCACATCAAAGGCTGCTCCCGCCCCCTGCTTCACACTTCAAACGAATGCTACCGAGAGCATTTCCCGGCCGGCCGCTTTTAATTTCATTTCGCAAGCAGTTCCCCCTCCTCCCTCTCCTCCCTCTCCTGACTTTCTCCTGCCTGCCACACCAATCCAAACTGAGGCGCTGCTGCTCCAGTCCCTGTATTACTCCCACTCATCTATGATTAGGAATAAAAGACTGTCGGTTAAAAACAGTTTCAAGATAAAAATGGTTTCCCATTACTTTTGCAGAATGTTCTGCATTTCCTTAACCGCCTCCAACTCCCCGACTTTCACATGCACATACCACTTTGCTGATACTGACCGAGACATGCGCTTTATAAGCAGGAAATAGAATTCTACAGGAAACAATACTACCGAAGACCATTCGAGGGTGTGAGCTCAATGCCACCGAAGAGTACATACAATTATTATACTTATAGTTCAGTCAACTACCCTTGATGCACGGACAACCTTTGAAGAAAGTGAAAAGCATGTACCCTCACCCTCACCCTCACCCACCCTCAACCCCTCACCCTCACTCACCCTCAACCCCTCACCCTCACCCACCCTCACTCACCCTCAACCCCTCACCCTCAACCCCTCACCCTCACTCACCCTCACCCTCACTCACTCTCAACCCCTCACCCTCACTCACCCTCAACCCCTCACCCTCACTCACCCTCACCCTCACTCACCCTCACCCTCACTCACCCTCAACCCCTCACCCTCACTCACCCTCACCCTCACTCACCCTCACCCTCACTCACTCACCCTCACCCACCATCACTCACCCTCACCCTCACTCACCCTCACCCTCACTCACCCTCACTCACCCTCACCCTCACTCACCTTCACCCTCACCCTCACTCACCCTCAACCCCTCACTCACCCTCACTCACCCTCACCCTCACTCACCCTCAACCCCTCACCCTCACTCACCCTCAACCCCTCACCCTCACCCTCCCTCACCCTCACTCACCCTCACCCTCACTCACCCTCAACCCCTCACCCTCACTCACCCTCACTCACCCTCAACCCCTCACCCTCACTCACCCTCACCCTCACTCACCCTCAACCCCTCACCCTCACTCACCCTCAACCCCTCACCCTCACTCACCCTCAACCCCCTCACCCTCACTCACCCTCACTCACCCTCACTCACCCTCACCCTCACTCACCCTCACCCTCACTCACCCTCACCCTCACTCACCCTCACTCACCCTCACCCTCACTCACCCTCACCCTCACTCACCCTCACCCTCACTCACCCTCACCCTCAACCCCTCACCCTCACTCACCCTCAATCCCTCACCCTCACTCACCCTCACCCACCCTCACCCTCAACCCCTCACCCTCACTCACCCTCAACCCCTCACCCTCACTCACCCTCAACCCCTCACCCTCACCCTCACTCACCCTCAACCCCTCACCCTCAACCCCTCACTCACCCTCACTCACCCTCAACCCCTCACCCTCACCCTCACTCACCCTCACCCTCACTCACCCTCAACCCCTCACCCTCACTCACCCTCAACCCCTCACCCTCAACCCCTCACTCACCCTCACTCACCCTCAACCCCTCACCCTCACCCTCACTCACCCTCACCCTCACTCACCCTCAACCCCTCACCCTCACTCACCCTCACCCTCACTCACCGTCAACCCCTCACCCTCACTCACCCTCACCCTCAACCCCTCACCCTCACTCACCCTCAACCCCTCACCCTCACTCACCCTCACCCTCACTCACCCTCAACCCCTCACCCTCAACCCCTCACCCTCACTCACCCTCACCCTCACCCACCCTCAACCCCTCACCCTCTCACCCTCACCCTCACTCACCCTCACCCTCACTCACCCTCAACCCCTCACCCTCACTCACCCTCACTCACCCTCACCCTCACCCTCACTCACCCTCACTCACCCTCACCCTCCCTCACCCTCACTCACCCTCACTCACCCTCACCCTCACTCACCCTCAACCCCTCACCCTCACTCACCCTCACTTACCCTCACTCACCCTCACTCTCACTCACCCTCACTCACCCTCACCCCTCACCCTCACTCACACTCACCCTCACCCTCACTCACCCTCAACCCCTCACCCTCACCCTTACTCACCCTCAACCCCTCACCCTCATTCACCCTCACCCTAACACTCACTCACCCTCAACCCCTCACCCTCACTTACCCTCAACCCCTCACCCTCACTCACCCTCACCCTCACTCACCCTCACCCTCACTCACCCTCACTCACCCTCACCCTCACTCACCCTCACCCTCACTCACCCTCACTCACCCTCACTCACCCTCACTCACCCTCACCCTCACTCACCCTCACCCTCACTCCCCCTCAACCCCTCACCCTCACTCACCCTCACTCACCCTCAACCCCTCACCCTCACTCACCCTCACCCACCCTCACCCTCACCCACCCTCACCCTCACTCACCCTCAACCCTCACCCTCACTCACCCTCAACCCCTCACCCTCACCCTCACTCACCCTCAACCCCTCACCCTCAACCCCTCACTCTCACTCACCCTCACTCACCCTCAACCCCTCACCCTCACTCACCCTCACTCACCCTCAACCCCTCACCCTCACTCACCCTCACCCTCACTCACCCTCAACCCCTCACCCTCACTCACCCTCACCCTCACTCACCCTCAACCCCTAACCCTCACTCACCCTCACCCTCACTCACCCTCAACCCCTCATCCTCACTCACCCTCAACCCCTCACCCTCACTCACCCTCACTCACCCTCAACCCCTCACCCTCAACCCCTCACCCTCACTCACCCTCACCCTCACTCACCCTCAACCCCTCACCCTCACTCACCCTCAACCCCTCACCCTCCCTCGCCCTCACCCTCACCCTCACTCACCCTCACCCTCACTCACCCTCAACCCCTCACCCTCACTCACCCTCAACCCCTCACCCTCACCCTCACTCACCCACCCTCACCCTCACCCACCCGCACCCTCACTCACCCTCACCCTCACTCACCCTCACCCTCACTCACCCTCACCCTCACTCACCCTCAACCCCTCACCCTCACTCACCCTCACCCTCACTCACCCTCAACCCCTCACCCTCACTCACCCTAAACCCCTCACCCTCACCCTCACTCACCCTCAACCCGTCACCCTCAACCCCTCACTCACCCTCACTCTCACTCACCCTCACTCACCCTCAACCCCTCACCCTCACTTACCCTCACCCTCACTCACCCTCACCCTCACTCACCCTCAACCCCTCACCCTCACTCACCCTCAACCTCACTCACCCTCAACCCCTCACCCTCACTCACCCTCACCCTCACTCACCCTCAACCCCTCACCCTCACCCTCACTCACCCTCACCCTCACCCTCACTCACCCTCACCCTCACCCTCACTCACCCTCACCCTCACTCACCCTCAACCCCTCACCCTCACCCTCACTCACCCTCACCCTCACTCACCCTCACCCTCACTCACCCTCACTCACCCTCAACCCCTCACCCTCACTCACCCTCACTCACCCTCAACCCCTCACCCTCACTCACACTCACCCTCACCCTCACTCACCCTCAACCCCTCACCCTCACTCACCCTCACCCTCACTCACCCTCACCCTCACTCACCCTCACCCTCACTCACCCTCACCCTCACTCACCCTCAACCCCTCACCCTCACTCACCCTCACTCACCCTCACTCACCCTCAACCCCTCACCCTCACTCACCCTCACCCTCACTCACCCTCAACCCCTCACCCTCACCCCCTCACCCTCACCCTCACCCTCACTCACCCTCACAACACATATTGTGTTACAATAGGTGTCACATTTGCGAAAGATAAAACTATTGGCATTGTAAATAACAAAGCTATTAATTTCGCTATTTTCAAAACAAGCACATAAATAAAAAATGTGTCCTTTACAATACCAATAGCTCAAACTTTCCTAATGCGAGACCTATTGCATTGCTGTGCTTCTCTCCCCTGCTGCACTCTCCTGCTCTCTAGAGATGTGGCCTAACGACCAGAGCTGCCATCTAAGTCACGTAAATACAAAACATGTTGCATTCCAAATGCTATAGGTGTCACATTCGCGAAAGTTATAACTATTGGCATTGTAAATGACAAAGCCATCAATTTAGCAATTTTAAAAACCAACAAATAAATAAAATATGTCATTTACAAGACCAATAACTCCAACTTTTCTAATGTGAGACCTATTGCATTTCCAATGCTTGTTTAATGTTGGTACACCCCCTACAATTTCTTCTGTTAACTATTTTCTGGGCTAGAGGCAACACCCAGCACAGAGGAACCAAATAACACTTCCAGATTTACTTTTAATACTTACTTGGCCACTGGGGGTACATTCAGGAATGAGATACACCCTCTAATTCATGCACTAACATGACAACAGACCTGAAACTCAAAAAGAAGCGTATGTTAAAAGAGACTTCCTTGCCATAGAAGTAAAATACATCATAATATCTTTCGAAGGAGGAAAGACACCCAAGTAGGGGTCTTCAGGGCGCAGGAGACTCATGCGAATGAGAATGCAAGGAAAATCATAAAAACAAAATAAAGGTGCAGATAAATGAACAAGCTGGATACAAACTGGGATGTGAGCTGAAAAACCCTCTAACGTACACAGTTGCCAGGCTAAGCGTGTAGGTCTAAATTGTCCTTATTTTTTTTTTTTTTGTGTCCTCATTAGCCACATAATCGATCCAGGGGCGCTCCAACCACAAGACCCGGTCGCCTCTGTATCATCAAGAGACCAGAAAGTGATCTCATAATATCCAGGAAGGCAGACAAGATGTCTCAGGCAATGAAGAACCCTGCACAAACTATCTCTATTCGGGCCTTTTATTGGCTGATAGTCCAATAACAATATGGCGTGGGGTGCCTCCCATTGGACATGGAGACTTAGGCCTAATCATCGGACCCGGGGAAAGGAAAAAAAAATGAAAAAAAACCGGGTACGTTAGCTGTTCCGTCTCCACTCAATCAAAAGATTCCAGAATCTCACAGTACGAGGACTACATATTCCAGCTAAGTCCCTTTTGATGTTGCATATAATGAAGACAACCACTCTGCATGAGTCGGGGAGTTAATATTGACCCAGTTTTTGCAGATTTCTCTTCTTGCTAGTAGAATAGCATAGTATAGAAGTTCTCTTTCTAATCCCTTGATGTTCTCATTTAGCCCAAAAATAATTAAAGACAATGAAAATGGGATAGAGATTCTGAGAATTGATTCAAGTGATACCTTGATTTCTTGCCAATAAGTGGCGATGTTCGGACATTCCCAAAACATATGTAAGTCTGAGGCTGCTGGGAATAAGCATTTACTGTAACATTTCCCGGATTGGAATTTCGAGAGTTTTTGGGGGGAGTAATACGCCCGATGTAGTGTGAAGAGTTGATTGCGCCTCAGCTATGCTGGTTTTATGATTTTGTAGAGAAGGGTGAACGATTCTACCCATTTGTCTTCTGCCTGGGGTTCTCCCTCTCCTCCCCACAATTTTATCGGAAGGTTGAGCTCGCCCTCCCCATCCTCTACGATGTTCCAATAGTACAGCGCAACTTCCTTGCCTCCAGCGGGTTTCTCAACTAGGTTGTTTTCTAGAGAGCTGTATCCTCCCATTTTTATTTTTTTCTTAGTTTGAGTTCGCAGCCAGCTGGCCAGTTGTATGTATACAAGCCAGGAGAGTGGTGATGTTACCCTGACCTTAAATGTTTCCCATTTCATAAAGGATCCTCCTGCCACTAACTCCCCCCATCGTAATATTCCTGCTTCCAGTAGGACCGTTTGGCCATCTCAGTATATTGTGGGGAGAACCCAGGTAAATCCCAAATCGGTGCGTAGTTAGAAAAATACGCAATCCCAGCCTTAGATTTAATTTGTGTCCATTCTTTTATGGGACCATGTAGTGTCTTCAGCCTAACTTTTAAAAAAAAATTCTGGTGTCCGAACTTAAATAAGAAGCCATTCAGTGGAAGGTCCGAGCCCAATAGCATTGCTTTAAACATATTGCCATTTGCATTGTCTAACGGGATCTTAAGTAGCATCCTGGAGTGGGTCAGATGGAACGCCCAAGCGTAGTATTCCAGATCTGGCAAGGCGAGTCCTCCCTTTTCTCTTCTCCTTCTCAGTTTCTTCCATGCCAGTCTGCTTGACTTATAGCCCCAGATAAATGAATTGATATTTTGTTGACTTTTTGAGAGTTGCTTGGTTTCAAAAATTAATGGGATGGTGTTAAAAATAAATGTATATTTGGGGAGGATGGTCATTTTGACTAGACTGGTTCTCCCATAGATGGTAAGCGGGAGAAAGGACCAGGATTTCATCAAGGTTTTAAATTCACGCGAGATCCGATCTAGGTTATTTTGGGCCAAGAGATTTAGGTCTTTGGTGATTGTTATCCCCAGGTATCTCATTGAGGGTTTTACCGGAAGCTGAAGATTTGTAATATTCCAAGCCATTATTTCTGTTTTTCCGGCATTTATTTCATAGCCTCAGTGTTTTCCAAATTCCTCTGCCCTTTTAATGACCGTTGGAAATGTCAGGGCCGGGTCCATTGTGTAGATGAGAATGTCGTCGGCATATAGTCCGACTTTCTTCTCCCATCCAGAAAAAGAGAAATGCGGGATATTGGTGTCTTCTCTTATGGACTGAGCAAATGGCTCCACATATAAATTAAAAAGGAGGGGAGAGAGGGGACACCCCTGCCTTGTCCCTCTACTGATTTCGAAGGGATTTGTACGTGTGCCGTTAATTAGCAGACAGGCTCTGGGGTTGTTATATAGTAGGCCTATCGCTCTGCAGAATTTAGGGCCAAGTTGAAATTTTTCCATGGTTGCATTTAGATAGGACCAATTAACCCTATCAAAAGCTTTTGTTGCGTCAAGTGTCATGATTGCGAGGGGTAAAGAAAAGGTTGAGGCGATGTCGATGGCTCCGACTAAGTCGTATGTTAAATCAGCCAGTTGTCGGCCTCTAATAAATCCCTTTTGGTCTTGGTGGATAATTGATCCAATCTCGCTTCCCAAACGTGCAGCCAAAATTGATGAAAAGATCTTATAGTCGTTGTTGAGAAGCGAGATTGGACGATATGATCCACAATCTACTGGGTCTTTACCTGCTTTTAATATTAGAGCTATATTTGCTTCTCCCCAGGAACTAGGTGGTATCTCACCTCTTATTAATATATTGTTAAATAGGTTCGTTAGAACCGGGGTGAGGGTAGAGTTAAGTACCCGGTATAATTCTCCCGGAAGACTGACCGGTCCTGCAGCCTTCCCCTGTTTTAGTTGTTTAATAGCATTTTCAACTTCTATCTCAGTTATTTCTTTATCAAGATTCTCACTTTGGGGCCCATTTAACTTTGGAAGAAATACCTTATCTAGCCATTCAGATCTTTCCTCTGTATTAGTATTGATCTCACCTGTGTATATGTTTTGAAAAAAAGCACTGAAGGCTTCGCCGATGTCAAAATCAGTCTTCCTATTATCCGTTTCTCCAGTTACTCTCACTTCTTTTATATAGTTTCTAGTCTGGTCAGCTTTTATTTTCCAGGCTAGTAACTTCCCTGCCGATTCGCCATATTCAAAGTGAGAGAGTTTGCTGGCCTGCCATCGTTTTTTCGGTCTCTCCTGCAATAGCATTTCTAATTTGCCTTTTAGTTCTCTTTTCTCCTCTAGATTGGCTGAGGGAGCTTGATCTACCGACTCCAATCGAGTCAAAGCTTGCTCTATTGTTAGTATCTCCTCTCTGTATTTTTTTTTCCTATAAGAGGCCTGTTAGTGAGACAGCCCCTTATGTAAGCTTTCCAAGTCTCCCATACACTTACCAGGGAGGCAGAGCCTATATTCCACTCTAAAAAGGAGGCGGATTCAGATATGAGGTGTTCTCTTTCCTCTTCCTCTAGTAAGATGGTTCGATCAAAGGACCATGATGCATGAATGGGTTCCTGATCTAACATTAACTCAAAGAGGATGGCTGAGTGGTCTGAAATATGCTGAGGTAGATATATTAAATTTTTTATAGAGTCTTTTAGAGAGAGGCTGAATAGGGCGTAATCGATTCGCGATTTATGTTTGTATTTATGATTGTGAAAGGAGACACCCATGGTTTTCCCGGCTCTTTGCCTCCAAAGATCATCTAGTCCCAGGTTAGACATGCAGCTCCGGAGCGTGTCCCTCATGTTGTTTTGCACTACGGCCCTGGAACTAGGAGATTGATCTAATTTTGGATCTAGCACTAGATTAAAATCTCCCATCCATATTATTGGCTCCGTGATGGTGATCAGATGGTTCTGTAGTATATTTAAATAAGAAGGGTCATCCTGATTAGGACCGTAGTAGTTTACAAGAGTAAATCGCCTTGAGTCCAGCTGGACATTAGCTATCATCCATCTACCACTCGCATCCGTTTTCCAGTCCGCAATCTGAGCCCTTGCTCCCTTTTTTAAAATGATGGCTGTTCCACAAATATTGGCGTTGTGGTCTGTGCTTATGAATTTATCGACCCATTTCAGTTTTTTTAGTACATCCGTAATCTCCTGTTTATTTAGATGTGTCTCCTGGATCGCCATGATCTGCGCGGGTGAGTCTCTGAGGTACTGCATGATTTTATGTCTTCTCCCTCGTACGCGCAGGCCATTAACGTTCCAGGATAGAAATCTGATGTCTCTCATTTATTTTTTGCCATCCAAATGCTCTGCTGCCATCCTGCTAGTTGTCTGTCTATTGTTTTCTATTTCAACCAAGCATTTATTGTATCGCACCGTTGGATCAGTGTTTTTTAAGAATTTAAGATTTAGCATATGAGGACTTTTTTTTGTGCTTTCACCCCCCCTCACCCCTGGAACCCCCCCCCCAACTTACTCTGGCCAGATGTCTTGCCAGGTTATCGTCTCCGACGTGCTCCCGTCTGGGGCCCCCATTATCTCATTTGTCGGTCGATATACTCAATATTGTGTAGGTGGTGTGTTTATTTAATTTGTATTTATTTTTATTTTTATTTTTTTCCCCTTTAGATTGCTAAAATGGCGTGTGATGAAAAGTAAATCATAGAGAGAGTGAATCGTGATCAGCTCTTCATACCAAAAATGATTAAAGGGAGAAGGGGGGAAGAAATCAGATAGTGGTGATTTTTTTTTTATTACTTTTATACCTCTCCCTTTCTCTTTATAGGAGCACTCATTTACTTCCCCCTTTATTTTTATTTTTTTACCCTATTTTTACCCTATTTTGTATATTCATTTTTAGTTAGTTATTTTTTCCATGGGCTCTACCATTCGTTAACTCCTCTCTTTTATATATTCCATTTATTTATATATTTTTTTTTATGTGCTAGCTACTACCAGGTGTCAAGGGGTTTCAACAAATTCACTGATAGAGACTAGTAGCTCATCCGCCTCGAGAGGAGTCTTGATGTTGTGCATTTTGTTGTTGAACATGATCTTCAAGAAAGCGGGGAATCGCATCTGTACAGTAGCTCCCAGAGCTCTAAATTTCTCCACCCGCTGACCTAATTCCCATTGCCTATCCAATGTGGTTTTGGATAGGTCTGATCTGACTTCGAAGGAGAAGTCTGAAGTTTTCAGTGGCTTGGCTTTAAGTGCTAAGTTCAGTATCTTTTCCTTCAATGTATAAGTTAGAAAGTTTACAAGGATCTTTCTGGGTTTGGTTCTACCAGGGTTGAGACGGAAGGGGTCACGGTGTACCCTCTGTATGTCAGACTCCAGTTCTGACACAGACTCCTCCAAGTTAAGGGCGTCCTTAAGTATGGTCGCCACAAATTTCTTGATTTCACTTCCCTCTTTTCCCTCCGGAATTTTTAAAATCCTCAGATTGTTCCTTCTTGAGTAGTTTTCTAGGGATTCAACCCTTTCTTTAACTGCCTCTCCCTCTGTTCATAGAGTCAGGATCTTTGTTTCTGCGTGTTCTAGCTTTGCCTTAAGTTCACCAACTGTGTTCTCTAGGCTCCCAGTTCTTAGAAAGAGCCCATCCACTTTGGTTTTCAAATTTTCACACATGATCCGGATCTCAGACTGGTTTTGTCTTGATTCAGCGAAGCTTTTTTTTGACTCCTCAAACCCACTTTTGATCTCATTCCTCATATTGAGAAGTATATGTTGGAGGGTGTCTTCGCTGTCTTCTTTATTACCCCCTGAGCATAGATCTGAGTCTTTTGTTATGCTTACGCTTTCTGTCTCTACTAGGTTAGCGGCTAGGTGGTCTACTGGGGGCATCGTAATTGTACTCTGCTTTACTGCATCACCCATCTTTACGCTATTTTCCTGTTCTGCTGCCTCCGCTACCTCCACTACTGAAACCTTGAGGCTACTGAGTATAGATGTCGAGGCAGAAACTTAGATTGGGGTGGGTGTGTTTTGAGTGATATACAGTCCTTGAGATTCTTGATTAATGTTAAGGACCTGAGGCAGGACCTTAAAGTAGGACTTCAGTGAGGGTGTAATTCGGGAAGCTTTGGTCTTTTTGGAGTTACCCTTGCTCTGAGTTACCTTATGAGGTAGCTCCTTCGGGCTAGTGTATAATGGCTGATGTCTCTTTACCCTCCTCGGCGCTTTAGGGCACAGAGATTGTGGTAAGTCTGACTCAGTTTCAGCCTCTGACTCTGTAACGGTTTCCCTTTCAGGGCTTCTTTCAAGTTCTTGCACCAGGTCTATGTCACCAATTTTCCCTGGGCCTCCTAGCTCTTTATCCTTCTTACTCCCTTTCCCTTTTCCCTTTCCCTTTTGCTTCCCCAGGTTTTCGCCGGTGGATCCCTTCTTCGCTCCTAAGTTCTTTTTTTGGGGCTGTGCTTTGCTGTTTTCCTGGGTTAGAGCTACACAAGAGAGGACTTGCAATTTTCTCTTAATACTAGTCAAATTTGGGGTAGGGACCGAGTGGAGATCTTTTTCGACAATCTGCACAGGGCTAAGGTCCTGATTTTTTAATGCAAAAAGACTTCTGTCAATATCTATATCTGTGCATTTGTGTCTAAGGAGGTCGTCATTTAAGCTTGTTGCATTACCAATGTTTAGGCTTTCCTGTTTTCAGTTTCTATTTTTGGGAGGCCTTTTGAACGTAAGATCCTTACCTAAACATGCCACCGAAATTAATCTTCTTATCGAGTCTCACCATCTAGATGTACTCTTTCTAACTGAGACATGGACACATGCAAACTGTGAGATAGACCTAGCAGCTGCTTGTCCGCTAAACTTTAACATCCTCCACCTCCCCAGACCCAAAGGCCGCGGTGGCGGAGTTGGTGTCATCTTCAAAGCCTCGTGGCAAACGAACATCCTAGACATAGACCCGACCCCTGGAACCGAGCTTTTTGGGCTGTCTATAAACTGCCATCAAGGCGAAACCTTCACGGTAATCGTCTGCTACCGCCCGCCTGGGGCCTTTTCTATCCCGCAACAGCAAGCCCTCCTCACGACTATCACCAACATGGCAACTTCTCACAGTAATCTTATACTTCTAGGAGACTTTAACCTTTGGCCAAATGGCAGTCTTGATGTAGGACTAGACAACCTTCGGCTGTCCTGTGATAATGTAGGCCTTCAACAACTGATAAAGGACCCCACTCACTCCGCAGGCAACCGACTCGATCTTATCTTCTCGAGCCCAGGTCTAACCCAAGTAGGCGACATTCTGCCCTTGAGTTGGACAGACCACTCGCTCATCAAACTCTACATTAAGAATGCCACAACAAGTAAAATCACATCCCACCCACCCCCACAATTCTCGTACCGAAACTGGAAAGCGCTTGAAAAACTCAGTACCTCCACCGGAACCTTTGAGGTGGAAGACAGTTTCGCTATTACCAGCTCAGTGGAAGACAACTACAGGTCCTTTAGCTCAAGAATCACTTCTCTTGCGGACGCTGCTGCCCCTCTTAAGCTCTGTAAACCGAAAGGTAGAGCCCTGGCGCCATGGTACAACGATTCTTTGAAATCCCTTAAATCAGCCTGCAAACAAGCTGAGAGAAAGTGGAGACACGGATACTATAACAACAATAAAATCCTTTGGAAGAAGGCACTCCGTGACTACAAGTTCGCTATTGCAGAAAGTAAAGCGAACTACTATTGCTCCACCATTACTAATGCAGCCAACAGTCCAAAAAGCATATTCCAGATTTTGGACAATATCTTACACCCTGACTGCGTCAAAAACTCCATCCCCCCCTCTCAGTCCCTCTGTGACAATCTTGCTCAGTTTTTCACTGATAAAATTGAGACCATCATTAATAACCTGGCAACACCCCCGCCTTCCACTCTCTTCACCCTCCCCGAAATCATCTCCACTAACCCTGTTTCTCTGAGGCCAACCTGTTTTTCCACGAACAAATTGCTGGCTTTCCCTCTTATTTCTCAAGTAGAATTTGAAACAGTTGCACAGGGCATTACCTCCGGATCCCCCCTTGACCCTCTGCCACCGAAAATATGGAAAGCCTGTGGGCCCCAATTATTTTACACCCTTCGGTTGATATGCAACCAATCCCTGAGCTGTGGCGTCGTTCCCCGCTCTTGGAAGCAAGCGCTTATTACCCCGCTGCTAAAGAAACCCACGCTCAATCCAGACTGTTTGTCCAACTTCCGTCCCATATCACTCTTGCCCTTCCCAGTGAAGGTGCTCGAACGCTGGGTCAGTAAATGCCTCTCTACCCACCTTGAGCAGCACCATTTTTTGGACGAATTCCAATTTGGGTTTCGCCCAGCCCATGGCACTGAAACCGCGGTGCTCACGGCCATGGAGGAGCTCCGAATGCGCGCAGACAGGGGCCAAGCTGTGGCCCTCATTTTACTTGACTTGTCTGCCACATTCGATACCGTCAATCACAGAATCCTGCTCCAGCGGTTGAGAGCGGCAGGGATTGACGGCACGGCCCTTATCTGGTTTCACTCCTACCTCAGCGACAGAAAACAAGCTGTCTCCCTTCCCCCTTTTCAATCGGTCTTTTCCCCGGTCCCACGCGGTGTCCCCCAGGGTTCCTCTATCAGTCCGATTCTTTTTAATGTTTACTTAAAACCTCTGGTCACGTTAATCAAGTCACACAACATGACCACAGTAAACTATGCGGACGATACACAGCTCCTTCTCTCGTGGGAAGGCGAAGACTCCATCTCCTTACAAGCCTTCCATGACTGCCTACGAGACACGGCACGCTGGTTGCACCAGAACTCTCTAAAGTTCAACTCCTCGAAGACTGAGGTGATGTACTGCCCTGCGAGTCGCATACCCCGCCCTCTGCCCGCTGAGTTCTGGCCCCCGGAGAACTCCAACAACCCCCCACCAGTTACCACCGTCCGTAACCTGGGCGTCATGCTCAACCATCAATTGAGCATGGAGACTCAGGTCTCAAGAACAGTCGCAACCTGCACCGGCCTTATGCGCTCACTGCGCAAAGTCTTGCCTCTGCTCCCATCCTCCGCCAGAGCACTAGTAGTCAGGTGTACTATTCTTAGTCGCCTTGACTACTGCAACGCCCTGCTGCTTGAATCACCGGCGACACTACTGGACAGACTCCAACGAGTCCAGTCAGCAGCAGCCAAACTGGCTCTAGGATGGACCAGGAGATCCTCGGCCACTGCCGCACTGGCCGAGTTACACTGGCTGCCTTTGAGGCAACGCATTGCCTTCAAGGCCCTTTGTTTGGTCTTCAAGGCACTGCATGGAACAGGACCCAGACCTCTCCAACGTCTATTCTCCTGGTATACCCCCACCAGAACACTTAGGTCCACTACTGCTTGCCTCGCGAGAGTGCCCAGATGTAAGAAGGCCAGGATGGGAGGAAGATCGTTCAGAGTAGCTGCAGCCAAGTTATGGAACAGTCTACCCGCCGAAATTCGCCATATCCCTCATCTCCTCCCATTCAGGAAACGTATCAAAACTTGGCTCTTTCCCCTGTCCCTATAACAAAAATTAACTGGCCTTTTCCAGCTCCCCCCCCGTCAATAAACCACAGGAGTAGTTATCAGCGCCAGGATACCTGCCAGGTGACAGTCGCGCTTTATAAATATTTTAAATAAATTAAATATTTTTGGTAAATTCTGGTGGTGTTTTGTCAGTGTTTTCCAGTGATTTCAATACCTTAAAAAAACAGTGCTTTTCAGTGGTTACTCATTTTCGCGCCATAAAAATCAATGGAAACGGTGTTTTACCAGTGTTTATGGAACACTTTGCTTTTATTATTGCTGGCTTTCTTCATTGATGCATGGTATATGACAGTGTACGTACAGTACAGTGTATATGAGGGCCAAATACATTTTTACAAGTCAAATGTATTGTAGTACACCTTACAATATTTATTCAGTGATTCTTTGGTCATTCGCGCTCTCTCTTTCCTTCCCATGTATACTTTTATTTGTGAAAAGTCCCTCTCGACATTGGCACTTGTGACTGGCAACGCCAAAACAGCCAGTACACAATTTGCCAACTCTGGCCACTAACGTAGCTTTCCATGCCAACCAATTGGTGAAATTGAAGAACACATCTTTGCGGCATAGCATAAGAATCCATTTTGTGCTTTTTTTAAAATTGGTTCTGGATGTATCTTGTAATGTGTTCTTAGCTTTAATGTTTTGGGTACTGCTAGAACGTATCGCATGTTTCGCTGGACAGTAGCTTCATGCTTTTGCCAAAGATACCAGGATTCCAGTAGAGTTTTCTCAGTGAACTAAAATACTGTCTCAGTCACTCAGTGGTAGCTAGTGATGTTTGAAAGTAATGGGGTGTAACATTCATCTTCAACTTTCAATGAATGAGCAAAGTGAGTGACACCAACTGACCGAAGGGATTTTGAAGATGAAGGATATTGTCTCCTCATGAACTAGGCATACAAATGTATGCAGACGGGCTTTACATTATTATCGTTAACTCACAACATAATTCTGAAGTGGTGGGGACTTACTTTTTGTTTTCATTTTACATAATTGCTACAGCACTAGCAAGATTTTTTCAGATTTGCGCTTTTTGTTTGTCAGACAATGATGATGGAGTTCAACTGAGTACCCAGATCATAGTGACTAGTGGTAGCGGTTATGTCATGAAATCATTGTGTGTGCGCTAAGATGAAGCAATCGTTATATAAGTCTTGTGGGAGCAGTTTACACTGAAATACACCAAATGCTGCTTTAGTTACAAAAAAAGCTGTGCCTTTCCATTCATACGCACATGGGTTAGTGCCATCTATAACCAGAAAAAAATTCCCATTTCTTTTGAGATGGGCAGTGGCGCAACTAGACCCAAATTTCGAGGAGGTTGTGGGCTAATAAAAATGTCGGGGGGTTGGGGTTAGTAATTCTTCCAGCAATCTGCAGAGTGAAGTTACAGGGTTAGAAGAGGTTGCAATGCAACTGGTGCTCATGTAAAGCGCTCTGATATCTCTGGCTCTTGTTGTCGCTATATAAAACACTGCCCCCTGAAGATTTTATATTAATACATGCCAGATTTTCATGATAGCTAAGTAGGAAAAATTCACACACCAATTATAACTGGAATTCCGTAACATGGTCAGTACAGTACAGGAAATCTGGCACTGATTTGTTACTACTGGGCCTGCCTTGGGTTAGAAGAACTTGCTGGGGCTCTCCCGTCATTTAACCATGAAAAACCTTAAGCTACCATAGGATGCCCTGCAGGCCCTTGAGCCCGGTACAGTGCCTGCTAGAGGGGTTCCGTGACATACTGGGGTGCCAGAAATCATCAATGCGGCACAGAGCAACCCATGTCAGCACTCCTGCTAACAAGAGGTGACCAGATCCATGTGCGTCCTCCAGTCCCCGCCTACACAGAGCACTTCCTGGCTCTGTAAGGCCATCTGTTTTACTTCCAGTGTTTTTGTGCATTTTATTTCAAAGGCCAAACAGGACAAACTGAGTGATTTGACCCATACAGACACAAAAGGCCGTAGACAGACAGATCGAGTGCACCAAGAAACTCGAGGCGCAACTAGTGTCAAAAATAGGGGGGGGGGGGACGGCTAAGAAAACATTTCGGGGGGGGGGGCTAATTCTCCAAACAATTGGCAGAGTGAAGTTGCAGGGGCTCCACGAAGGGGTGAAAGAACAACAAGTCCTCGTTAACTAAATGGTCTTTTAAAGACCTGTGAAGTGCTTGGGTGCAGTAAGACAGATGCCAGACCACAACAGCTCCTCTCCCCCCCACGTGAGCCAGGCAGGGGGCCTGGTGTTGCGCTGGCCCTAGGGGTGTCCAATGTCAGAAGAGGTTGTAACGCAACTTGCTGGTGCTCATTTGCGTTTCAAATTAAAGAATTCGTTGAATTCAGTGAAAACACGGCATTCAGTGAAATCTCAATGTAAAATGACCCCAGAAGAAAGAAAACCACAGGTGCCGAATCAGTTAACAGCCTTAAACCAAGAAGTCAACCCGGTGATGAGCTGCCTGGAAAAGACTCTTCATCTTTGAGGGTATGGGCCATTACATTAATAGGTGCAAAGTAATAATTTAAAGATTTGCCTGTCCCAGGGCAGCTTTCTTAGTGCAAATCCATCTACCTCTTCATTCAGAAAAGCAATTTCTGTGGGATTACGTGTTTTAAAATCACAACCAATAGTAAGTCTAAACAGTTAATGTCAGAGCGGCGCATTCTCCTCTGGGAGGTTTTATCCAATAATAGGACAAAGAGTGCGGTGTTTAGAGAGGGGCCGGGAGAGCCCAGCCTGTGTTTAGCCAGGTAGTTTGCATGACAATTTCACCTGTGGGTGGTTTGGGGATTAACCTGAGTGTGAATTGTAAAGGGACCCCCGGCACTCATCCGTCTGCCTTGCCTCATGCTGGGAGCAGGAATGAGGAACTGCGTGATTTAATCAGGAATGCTAATGAAAGAATTCCGAGGAGCAACCAGCTCACAGCGGCAATGCTTTCACGAAGAATGTATTTCTGCGGCATCCGTCCCTGAAGCCTGTTTGGCTGCTTCGCTATCAGAGATTCATTTATTTTTTTATTTTTTTATTATTGCCCCATAGGGTGGAGCGGGCTGCAGCACACCAGGCTCTGGTTCCGGGGGACAGAAGGGGCCCGTCACCACTGAGTCCGTATGTGGCCCTGCACATGCAGCGCAGCGGGTTGTGTGCTAGCTGCATGGTGTGTACATTAGTTCGCCTCACCCTTGCACCGAGGGGAGCTGGGGGCTCGGCGTGCAGCTCGTGCGTGCCCCACTCCTTTGTTCCTCTGGGTGCAGCAGTTATTGCCCGCGCCCCACACTTCTCAGGCAGAAAACACCTGACCCTTCTCGCCACAGACGTGCCTGGTATGCCCCTGGCCCTGTGCTGCTCACACTGTGTGGCGCGGCTGTCATGGCCCTCTCTTCAGAGGCTTGACATGTGGTGACCATGCTGCGTGGGGTTACAGCCAGGCCTCCACCCCACATGCATGCATGGCTGGCTGTGTGTCTGTCCCTTAGAGTGTCGCTGCCGCCGCCCACCAGACTTCCCTAACTGCCATGACCTCCCCAGATCTGTTTAACAGCTACGATCCCCCGCTCTACAATTACTTGACACCGTGACCCCCTCGCCCAGGGGTGGGACCCACAGTGTTTACATTGCCGTGCCTGGGGTTCACGCTTCCTGGCGTGGGACGTCCTTGATGTAGAATGGTGATGCGGGGCCTACCACGTGGGGACACACAGCTAGCAAGCACACGGACACCAGCAATGTACTTAGCCGGAAAGACCCCGAGCGGTCTTCCGCTTGTTTATTTATACCAAGGGGCGAGCCCGCCCCAAGGTTGCGTGTGCGTGCGTGCAGTAAAAGGATACATTGTAGGTGAGAGCCCGGATGGCTCTCTACATCCCTCCTTTATTTTAGTCACTGTCAGCAGGCACATTTGTAGTCTCTTGCTCATGGAGACGAACAGGCAAAGTCCAACAACCGTTGACTCGGCCTTGGATTGGGCCGCAAGTTGTAGCGACGATCCTGGGTCCGAGGTAGTTCGACAACCCCGGCCGGGGCTGTCCTCGGACCCTCTCTCGCATCCTCGACCCTTGGCTGACTCCGCCCGACCTCGGGGCCTGGTGACACTGGCCTTGGCGGAGTGGCCATTCTTGGCGGAGTAGGTGCTGGACCAGGATAGTTATCTAAGTCCATGTTTTCTTGGTCTCCATGTTCCGTTCTCTCAGTTCTTTGACGCACGTCGACATTGTCCAGTACCTTCTTGAAACACGAGGCATTCCTCGTCACGGTTTGGCCATTCCTCCTAGCTGTAACCATAGTCCCTTGCACTCGCTCCACTGTCCACACTTCTGGCTCAAAGGGAGTCCGAAACTTCCACCCCGGATGGCGATCCTTGACAACGACTGTGTCTCCCTGCCGGAGGGCTGGTTCTTTGGCATGCCTATGAGCACTCGCTTTGATGTTGGTGGCCTGTCGCCGGGCCTGTATGGCCTCAGCGTCCCTTTCTCCCGGCGCCCACGTGCTGGCAGTGGGAATGCCATCTCTTGGAGCTCGCTTGAACAGAACATGAGAGGGAGCACACTTTGTCGTTGAGTGAGGTGTCTGCCGATAGGCTCCAAGGAAGTCGTCCAGGGCGGACTCCGGGTCTTCACCGTTATCAACCGCAATCCGGAGCGCTCTGTTTAGTGTCCGCATCAGCCTTTCGACTTCCCCATTGGCTTGGGGCCACAGGGGTGTGATTTTCCGATGTTTGATCCGGAGAGCCTCCAAGTAAGCCTGAAACTCTCTCCCTTGAAAGGGGGGCCCATTGTCGGACTTGATTTCTTCAGGGAGCCCCATCGTAGCAAACACTCGGTTTAGGACTTTCTTTACTTGCGGGAATGCAGTGGATGCGATGACTTCCACAACTGGGAATTTGGAAAAAGAATCTACCAGCACCAGCATGTGCCGACCGTCCGGAAAGCTGCCAAAGTCAATGCTGAGTTGAGCCCACGGGGCCTGGGGCGCTTCTTCCGTGAGCACGGGCGCTGGGGCAGGGTCTCCGCCCGTGATCGTACATGCGTGGCAGGCCTGTACCATGGCTTCCACCTGGCTGTCCATCGCGGGAAACCACACCTTGCTCCTCAAGCGGGCTTTGGTCTTTGCAATCCCTTGGTGTCCCACGTGAGCCAGGCTCAGGGCTCGTTGCTGGAGGCTTTCGGGCATGACGATGAGGTGCCCGCGCAGCACCACCCCCTCATCTCCGACGCTAAGTTCACTCCGTATCTGCCACAGCTGCTGCCTGGCATGACGCACCTCCGGCCGGAGGCACGAAGCGCCATCAAGGAAATGGGCCCAACGATTTCCTTCGAGTGCCTCTCTAACTTTCACCAGGGTCTCGTCCGTCGCAGTGGCGTCGCTAATTTCCTGGAGCGACATGTTCTCGGGGCACGCCGCTTGGGTGACCATGTGCACTATCTCCTCCACTTCATCTTCTTCAGCAGCGAGGGCCGGTGGGGGGGTGACATCCGGATGACGCGACAAGTAGTCGGCGGGGTTGTGTGCTCCTGGCCTGAACACCACCTTGAACCGGTAACCCTGCAGCTGGACAGCCCACCGCTCGATGCGTGGGGGAGCAAGCCGGGACGTTCCCGCAAAGAGGGGCAACAGGGGTTTATGGTCTGTGACCACCGTGAAGTCCTGCCCACAGAGGTAGAGGTGAAAATGCTGGCATGCCCATTTGATGGCCAGCGCCTCTCTTTCAATTTGGGCATACCTGGTCTCCGTGTCGGACAGGGCCTTGCTGGCATAGGCGACAGGCTTCCACTCTTCCGGCCCGTACTCCTGCAGCAGCACGGCTCCCAATCCCACTGGGCTGGCATCGACTATCAATTCGGTCCGTCTCCGTGGCTGGAAGTAGGCCATGATGGTGTTGTCAAGCAGACTGGCCTTGACGGCCTGGAACGCCTTGTGCGCAGCAGCAGTCCAGTCCCATTTCTGATCAGCACGGGTGAGGGCACGGAGGGGCTCCGCTAGGTCGGCTAGGTTCGGGATGAACCGGCCACAGTATGTGGCCATGCCCAGAAAACTGCGGACTTCGGTTTGACTCCTAGGCGTGCTGGCTGCTTTAATGGCTTCGGCCTTCTTAGGGTCAACTTTAAGGCCTTCCCTCGTAAAGATATAACCAAAGAAGTCCACTGACTCCTGATAGAAGGCACATTTGGCGCGGTGGAGGGTGAGGCCGCTATCGGCGAGTCTCTGCAGGGTCGCCCTCAAGTTGGCGTGATGCTCCTCTAGGGTCGTTGAGTAAACTAGGATGTCATCACTCAGGTTGATCACCCCTTTTAGTCCGGAGAGCACCTCGCGAATGGCGTTCTGGAAGACCTCGGCGGCCGACGAGACCCCAAAACTGAGCCGAGTGTAGCGACGCAGCCCCACGTGCGTCGAAAACGTGGTGATGTACCTGCTAGCCGGCTCCAGCTCCAGCTGGTGATAGCCGGAGTTGAGGTCTAGTTTGGAAAACCATTTCGCCCCGTTGAGGTCAGCTATAATATCGTCCATAGTGGGGGTGATGTGCCGTTCACGCTTGACAGCGGTGTTGGGTAGCCTCATGTCCACGCACAGACGTATGGCTCCCGGCTGCTTCGGTTTGGGGGCAACCACCAGGGGCGAGACCCAGGGTGTCGGGCCCGACACTTTCTCGATCACTCCCAACTCCTCAAGCTTGCGAAGCTCTTCCTCAACTTGGGGCCTGAGGTTAAAAGGTACTCGCCGGTGTCTGAGAGCGACAGGCTTCACCGTCGCATCAATGTGTAGCTTAAACTTTTTTTCCTTGAGCTTGCCAAGGCCTTTGAACAGTTCTGGGAAGTCCTTTAACATGAAGTCAGCGTGGGCCTGGTGTACTTGGTTGGCGAAAAACACCAGTCCCAGATCCTCTGCTGTGTGGCAGCTCAGGAGGGTGCCTTTCTTGCCCTCGGTGATGTGGAATCTGGTCACAGTCGAATATTCTCCGTTGACCACTGTAGTTTGAATCACTCCACGAAGAGGCATGGGCTCCGTCCCGCCATAGGTGTAGATGCGTGCCGCGGACGGTGCCAGCGTCGGCTTTGGGGACATGCGCTCATACTGGTCCGAGTCCATGACGTTCACGGACGCCCCTGTGTCTATCAGCGCGTTGACACTCGTCCCATCCACTGAGACGGAACACATTGGAGGCGGTCGTCTTTTCGTGGATGCCCGGCTCACGTAGGAGATGACATACACCTCATCGTCCTCGTCGTCCTCATATCTGGGCCGGCGGTCTTGAGCCTCCGTGTCGGGAGGGGGTCTCTCCTGGTCGAGAGACAGTTGTCAGACCCGTTGGGTCACGGTTCTGGCGCGCGGGCCTGCTGCCCTGAACTTCCCTCCCCGGCAGACAGCAGCGAAGTGATTCATGCGCCCACACTTGAGGCACGTCTTGCCTTTGGCACCACACGTGGCCGTGGAAGGATGGTCCACACCACAGTACCCGCACTGGCTGTCCCTTGGCGGGCCACCTCGCGGCCTTGCTGGCGGGAATCTTCTTTGGATCGCCTCCACCCGCTCTTCTTTGATGGCCGGGGCCCTTGCCCCAGACGGGGCGATCACCGGGGTGCGCAGTGCGACCTCCATCTCTTCCGCCCGGGCATCCGACAACTCGTGCGACCTTGCCAGGATGAGGATCTCGTCTAGGGTGATCCCCGGCTGTCGGAGGATCAGCTTTCTCAGTAACTTAGATTTGCAGCCGACGATGATCTGGTCCCTGATTTCGTCGCGAGGGTTGGTGAAGGGACACGTGCTCGCGAGCCGTCGGAGTCGAGTGTAGTACATGTCGACTGACTCGGAGTCCAGCTGCCATGCGCGCTTGAATTTGAATTTTTCAAAATCATTGTTCAACTGAGGGTCAAAGTGCGCGTTGAGGGCCGCGACTGCGGCGTCATAGTTGTCCTCGGCTCCAGTGTTCGGGAGAGATTCAAATAAGTCATAGATCTCCTGACCCCCATAGAGAATGAGGAGCGACCTCTTCACCGTACCGTCGGTTTCTCTCGTGCCCCTGAAGTACAGATTGAGGCGACCGACCCATGCCCTCCAGCGGACGGCCGCCGTTGCCGGGTCTGCAGATTCGCTGAACTGCGGTATAGGTGCTGCGCCGGCGTGCTGATGCGCATGGGGCGCGGGTGCGGGAGGTCCTGCTGGGGCACCCGCCCCAGCTTGGGCAAGGGCCTGTGGTTGGGCGGCGGGCGCAGCCGGTTGCTGCTGAACAGCTTGCTGGGGGGGCTGGCCAGCCCCGTCTTGGGCCGCTCCTGGCGCAACTAGGCTCATGGCGAGGCGTCACACTGTCTTTGATGGTGCTTTCCGGGGTGGCGGCCGCGTGAGGCGCAGGGCAGGGGCGTAGGCCGCGCTGCGTGTTGAGGCGTTGTATGGCGTGGCGCAGGAGGAGTCAGCAGTGGCGAAGATGAGGACTACAGGGACCAAACGTGGTGGCAGAGTCAATGGGGCACGGCCACAATTGTGCCACTGTTCATGAGTTTCCCCTTGTGTTGGCCAATGCTTGTTTAATGTCGATTGTGCCACTGTTCATGAGTTTCCCCTTGTGTTGGCCAATGCTTGTTTAATAGCACCCCCTGTGTTCCAGGCAAATCGACGCCCTCCCTCGAGCGTCGTGAGGGCAGGGGCACAGCAGGGGGCCTGGCGCCGTGTCTCCGCGCGTGCCACAGGACTGGCGCCTCATGCGCGTCGTCGTCGAAGGGCGGGGGCGGGCCCAGAGCGGGCCGTCTTGCGAGGTGCGCTGGGCCTCTCCTCAGGCCCGCAGCCTGCAGGCGCGCCTCCTCTGCGGCGACAAGCGGAGCGTGGCAGGCAGGGGCCGCGCAAGCGGGGCAGATGAGCACTCACCCGCAGGACCCGCAACAGGCCGCACGTCGGCTCCCGCCGCCTCGAGTCCCGCCAGCTGAAGGCGCTCCCTCACGGGAGACGCGTGGGCGGGTCTCAAGCGCGCGGGAGGCCGGGACAACACAGCGGCATGCACCGCAGCGTGCGGCAGGCGTCGGGCAGGCAACCCGGGGTCCCAGGCACACGTGGATCCAGGAAACACCGGCCTCGTCGCCAATGTAGAATGGTGATGCGGGGCCTACCACGTGGGGACACACAGCTAGCAAGCACACGGACACCAGCAATGTACTTAGCCGGAAAGACCCCGAGCGGTCTTCCGCTTGTTTATTTATACCAAGGGGCGAGCCCGCCCCAAGGTTGCGTGTGCGTGCGTGCAGTAAAAGGATACATTGTAGGTGAGAGCCCGGATGGCTCTCTACACTTGACACCCTCTCACGGGTATCTCCTGTGCTGCCCGCTCTCGGGGCACGAACAGTCGCAGCCCTCTCTCCTCACACCATGCATATTCTGCCTGCCCCTTGCTGTCACACATACTGCCACTTGTCACATTTTGCCACTCGTCCTGTGTTAACCGTGGCTTGACGCCTGCCCTGCTCTGCTCGAGCTCACGGGTCTCCCCCTTTCCACCTACCCATCTCCAAAGGGCCTGACAGTTCACGTGCTGCTATTTGTGTTTACCACTTGCCTATATTCCCACTAAGAGCGTAATCCCATGACAGGCAAAATGCATGGCCCGCCCACCCCCGAGATTTGTCTTAATGCGCCTTTAAGTTAAAGGGTAGCCGCTGCACGCACATTAAGACAAAGTAAAGATCTTTAAAGCACACATTCACATTGTAAGGATTTGGCTCCACCAAGTGGCCAAATGGTGCAACAACGGGGCAACAACTATGCAAATCAGTGACACTCGGTTTAAACCGAGTCAGCTGATTTTGATCCGGTAGTGTATTATCGTTCAGAGTCGGTTTAAACCGAATTCCGAACAGCCTACCAATGTTATTAGAGTCTGGTGTAACATGCTCTTTTTCCTTCAGCTGCACATTTAGCGGAAGACTTTCCCCCTGGTGACCCCCCTTACCGCCCCGTATTGTTGAGACTGCCGAGGTTGTTCTCCTCGTGAAGAAGCTGTGTGTGGCCGCCCTCCAGCTTCTTCGCAGCTCCACGGCTGCCTCTCTCCAGCGGTAGGGCGCAGGAGAGGAAACCCGCACCCAGCACATCGGCTGCTCCGGCCGCGGCGTCCAGGTGTATCACGGGGCCGCCGAACCGCCGAGCCGCCGATCAGCAAGCACAGATCTCTACACCGCTCCGACTCCTACGGACAGCCAAATCAACCACAAGTATGTCGCATGTGACCGAGTATGTTTTTTACTCAAGTTGGGGGCATCAGAGCTGGAGACTCTGTCGGGACGAGCGCGCCGTTCTAGCTAGCGGCCGCCATGTTTTCCCTCGTCCAAAAGGCATCCTTATGTACTGACCCTGCTCAAGTTCACCTGGTAGAGAAACTGAGTTGCCCATTACCATTTTGGAAACGAATGTTCTCCTGTTTTGTGTCTCTTAAAGCCACTATTTTGAGCTGGGAATCCTGAGTGAATTTGTCCCAGATGCTCTCAGGAACTGAGACACCACAACTGCCCACCTCTGACCCCTCTCAGCGGAGGTGTTAGTCATTAAGTATGCCAAGGAGCAAGTTGCTATATACCCTGGTGGCCACAAACATGACCCAGCACATTTGTTTCAAATCAGCTAAATCCCCACTGGACTGCAATAGTGCCTGTAGGTCCTGGCATTAGTCTGCCTCTATCCTCCTTTCTGATCCCATAAGGTGACTAGACAGACGGCTTTCACTCCGTCTATGGTCTGGTTCTTTTGCCAGGAGTTAGTCATGCTGAGCTTGAACCTATTTGAAACATCCTTCAATTCTATGGGGTTTTGTAGATATGGATTCTTAAAAACTCTTGAAGAGGGCTTCGAAAGCGAGCTGTTAGTGACTAAACTGGGTACCCCATTACCGTTTTGACCTTGAACAGTGAATTTTGAGATAAAGGCCCTTACACCAAAAAGCCCTCCTTGAAAGTCAAAAAGTGCTAGTTCAAACACAGAAGCTGGACCTGGTCCACTATTTCTTCTGTTCAGTTTAACAGAGTAAGGAGTGGTGGAGGGCTAACAGGTCCCTGCAGCCGCAGCCGCAGCAGGTAAGAGCGGTGGGGCGGTAGGGCCAGTTGGGGGGTATTTTGAGAGACAACCACAAGGGAAAATGAATTATTTATTTAATTTCCCCTTATGGTCGTCCCTCGAAATCCCCACCAGCCGGCCCCACCATTCTTACCTGCAACGGCCATGGCTGGGTCCCTGCACTCTGGTAACATGAGGAATTTGCATCTAACCACAGACCTGTGACCAAACCCGGATTTAAATTGATCTTCTCACCAGATCATTGAGCAAGCACAATTGTCTAATTTGGGTGGGGTAATTTTATTGGGTGGCAGGTTCCTGGGTAGCTAGAATTTGATATATATTAAGTGCCATACAAAAACAATATTGAGAGTTACCAACTTTCTAACTCCATCCCCCTCCTGCAGTAGGCATTGACTGCTCATAGGTATCAATCAATCAATCAATCAATATTTGTAAAGCGCAACACTGTCACCCCTAAGGGTATCTGGGTGCTGTGTCTCCTTCGAAGAGCCAGGTCTTGAGTCTCTTTCTGAAGTCTGCCAGCGAGTAGGATGTACGAGCTGGAGGGAAAGGTCGTTCCAGGTCTTGGCAGTGATGTAGGAGAGGGAGCGGCCACCGCTGCGACGGATGTGGGTGGTGAAATTTGCTTTATTGCGTGATTTGGTAAAAACCGTGGCAACAATATACTATAACAAAGATTCATTGCTATGTACGTAGTTTTGATATAACATTTAAAAGCGTTGTGGAAGCCTAATCTGAAAAGACACTGAGGTCTAGTTTAAACAGTTAAGAATTAGGAAAAAAAGAGTCATAATGACATAAAAAGCTCTATTGATTGTTGATGCACAGTCCTTGACACAATGTGGATTATGTTCAGTTAAGGAGGAGAGTTTGGCATCTTCTTAGTAAAGGGAGAGAGATAGCATAGGAAAACAGTATAGACAAATAGACTCCTCTGCTTATGCCATGCATTAATGGTGGGTCTGACACATGTCTGGTGGTCAGTGACCAGAGGCGGTAATCTCAGTAAGGCGAGGAGTTAGGTTGCCTGCCTGACCATCGTGTGCGCATCTAGCCTCCTCTAGCTTCTTAATGAAGCGAACCATAAATCTGACCAAGGCATAGTTAAGGGTAGTGTTCAAGGGGTCAAGGCAATCCAGAACCGCTCATCTGCAAGATCTTATGTCCTTTGCAATCCAACCCCTTCGTATTAGGGCCCTTCTGTCTTCTAGGAGAGGCGGGGGCTTTGCGAGGGTGAGTGAAGAAGAGCGCAGGTGTCTAGCGGGTTGGTGGAAGTTCAGTTGTCCATATTAGTGCATTAGTATTGTGACCCTAGGACACCAGTGGTAGAAGACAGTCCTCACTGAGGGTATTGCCCAGTAAACACTGACTGTCCAAAAGCCCAAAGGAAAGGACTTATATTTGCTTTGCATGCATAGCGGGCGCACATCAGTGCAAAGTGCTTGAGCCTTCCTCTATGCAAATCGGTCGGTCTCCAGTTGGAACAGTTTCCACTCAATTTTAAACACAAGTAACAAAGCAGTTCTTCCCATTATATTGATTTTCTTTTGAAGACTATTGCCAGATTGTGGCACAAAGCAGAATGACCACAGAGCTCTGGATCAGGCCTTGCTAGCACTTTGCACCATCTCTTTCTGCTCAGCTTACATGAACTCAACAATAATGTTGGCTTGCTCCCTTACCTCTAGAACTATCAACTGCATTCTTTTTAAGTCCCGCCTGAATTAATTGCACTGTCACTTAAGTTGAGTGACTGCATTTTGTCTGTACACAGGAGTATAGACTGTGATTGGTTCTGACACCCTCAGAGGTGCTGGGCTTCTCTTCTTTCTTTAACACTTAGTTCCTACATTCTTTAAAGAGAGGTGAATGGTTCAGTTATTCCTCTTACAGGCCTGTTGTAAGCAAATATATTCTATGTCCAGTTCTTTGGAATAGCAGTGAAGCGCAATTGTGGAAAGCTTGCTTGTTTTTCAATGCTGAGCAGCTCCTCATATATATTTGCCAAGTGCTCATTTTTTTCAATGGGATGTATGTTGTTACTACGCATGCATTTACAACGCATGCCTTTACGACGCAACTTTTACAACGCAAGTCGTTACAACGACTTGCGTTGGGAGGCGCTGGATAGTGAATAGTTTAATTTACTATTCTAACTCCAGTCCCCGTGGATAGTAGGGAAGGAGTTGGATAGTAAATTAAACTATTCCCTATCCTGGAGCGCCCCCCAGCGCAAGTCGTTGTAACGACTTGCGTTGTAAAAGTTGCGTCGTAAAGGTACAGCGTTGTAAAAGTTGTGTAGTAAACGCTGTTCCCCTTTTCAATGTTAAGTACTGGCAGTTTCTCCAATAGTTTATGTTTAATGCTCAGCCATTTCACCACTATTGCCACTACTACCACTTTCACCACCACTTTCACCACCACCATTAACTAATACTGTCTCCGTGACCACCTCCGCTTCTAACATTACTACCAACACCCCCACTACTACCATCACCAACCCCAAACTATCACCTCCATTGTCACTGCCACCACTATCACCGCCAACATTACCAATAGTATCTCCATCACCACCTCCTCTTCTACCATTACTACCAGTGCCACCACTGCTGCCACCACAAACACAAAACTATCAAAACGATCACAACTACTACCACTGTTACCGCCAACATTACTAATACTATCAACATCACCACCTTCACTTGCACCATTACTACCAACACCGTCCAAACTACCACCGCCAACACCAAACTATCACTACCATCGGCACTAGTACCACTATCACCACCAACATTACCAATACTATCTCCATCACCACCTTCACTTCTATCATTACTACAAACGCCACTGCTGCTGCCACCACCAACACAAAACTATCAACACCATCGCAACTACTACCACTGTCACCGCTAACTTTACCAATACTATCAACAGCACCACCTTCATTTCTGCCATTACCACCAAAATTACCACCACCAACACCAAACTATCACTACCATCGGCACTACTACCACTATCACCGCCAACATTACCAATACTAGCTCCATCACCACCTTCACTTCTATCATTACTACAAACGCCACCACTGCTGCCACCACCAACACAAAACTATCAACACCATCGCAACTACGACCACTGTCACCACTAATTTTTCCAATACTATCAACAACACCACCTTCAATTCTACCATTACTACCAACATCACCCAAACTACCACCACTTACACCAAATTATCACAACCATCGGCACTACTACCACTATGACCGCCAACATTATCAATACTATCTCCATCACCACTTCCACTTCTCCATTATACTACCAACGCCACCACTGCTGCCACCACCAACACAAAATTATCAAAACCATCGCTACTACAACCACTGTCACCGCCAACATTACTAATACTATCAACATCACCACCTTCACTTCTACCATTTCTACCAACACCACCCAAACTACCACCACCAGTACCAAACTATCACTACCATCAGCACTACTACCACTATCACCGCCAACATTACCAATACTATTTCCATCACCACCTCCACTTCTATCATTACTACAAACGCCACCACTGCTGCCACCACCAACACAAAGCTATCAACAGCATCGCAACTACTACCACTATCACCGCCAACATTACCAATACTATCTCCATCACCACTTCCACTTCCACTTCTCCTTTATATTACCGCCACCACTGATGCCACCACCAACACAAAACTATCAAACCATTGCCACTACTACCACTGTCACCGCTATCATTACCCATACTATCAACATCACCACCTTCACTTCTACCATTACTGTCAGGCGCTGAACCTAGGCGCCTACCGATCCTGTGGAAGAAGAACTACATCGCCCAGGTACCCCGCCGTAGGAAATGGGCGGGGCGTTTTCGTCATCTTGCAGCAAGCGCGAGCAGTCTACGCGCATAATTCTGGCCTTTGGTGTTTGTCGTGAGGATTCCCAGCTTCCTGATTCCCAGCGTCCTTGGAGGTTGCGAGGCGTCTCCTCGGTTGGCCGCCTATGATTCTGAAACTCGCGCTGAGGTAAGCGCTTCCAAACCTAGACTTACTAGCTGAGTTACTGGTGTAACGGAACCGCGCTGATGCAAGCACGTCGGGGGCAGAGAGTTCTTCAGTTCCTGAACTCGCGCTGAGGTAGCGCTTCTAATTTGGTGACTGCTCGGATCTCTGTCCCTCCGGTGGCTCACAAGGCTCCTCCTTGTTGGCTACATCTGTGTCTGAAGTCGTGCTAGGCTTGCGCTTCGGGGGGCTGTGAGATAGTTTGAAGAATCGCGCTGAAGTAAGCGCTGTTGGTTTTATGGATTTCCTCAGAACTTGTTGCATCACAAGGAATAAAGGGATGGGACTGAGGTAAGTGCCATCCTTCCTCTGAACTCTGGTTTCGCTTTCTTTGGATTTAAGGATTGTAGTTTTTTATGATTTTAAGACTGTGCTTTCCACTCAGTGCTTCCTGGGATACATTCTTATGGAATATTTCTGGAATTGCTCATTGATGCTATGTTGCTGTGGAGTTATTGAGGATATTATCATTGGAACTCTATACCTTTCTTTTCTTCTAAGAGTGAAAGGAATGTCTTTGGGTATGTATGGTGAAGTACGTTCATGTTTTGGATGTTGGATTTGTATGTTGGCAGTTTGACCTCATATATGCTTTATTGTTGTAGGTATGCAACAGTACAATTGGAGAGGAGTATCTCTGATTTGATATACAGGAGTACAGCGACATTCCTGCAAGGTTCGCAGGTAACAGGCAGTTATAGTGAGATTATATGAGTGTAGTCTACGTACTAGGATTGGTGTTTAACTTTCTATTCTTTTGTTACAGGTATCCTCATCCCCTCTGTTCCTACCCTAATTCCTTTCCCTTGCCTGATTGCCTTAATACTCTGTGTAGCATTATTCAGAGTTGGGGCGTCAGGAGGTGGACCACTTTGTGCATCACTTGAATCCTAAGGAGTCACCGTGGATCTTACAGAATTACGCGCCCACAAAATAGTACTCCTTCCGGTTTGAGTGAGACACAAACATGGCGTCCTTAGACCATGTGTTACAAGCATTAGTATTAGTACAACAGGAATTGGCAGCATCTAAAGCAGAGACGGCTGCCCTCAGAGAAAGGGTAGACCGACAAGCTAAAAACCCGTTCGACGCATCACAACTAACGTTACAGATACAAGTGAATGTACCTCCCCCAATTCCACTGGCTAGTCCTGAGAGGTTTTCCGGAGATCCTCTCAAAATCCAAACATTCCTTACACAGATCATGCTACACTTTTCGTGTAAACCAGCTTCATTTCCCACTAACCATTCTAGGGTGGCCTTTGCCATCTCATATATGTAAATGTAAATGTAAATGTGTTTCGATTTATATAGCGCACTAATCACCCAGGGGTCTCAAGGCGCTTGCTTAGGGAACCCGTCCTGGTATTCCCCTGTGAGATACCACGGCAGGGTATTCACAAGGTGAAAGCCAGGCATCCCGCCGCGAGGGGCCGTAGTGGAGATTAAGCAAGCTATTGCCCAGAGTCGCAGAGTGTGACCCCGTGAGTCGAGTAGGCACCGGAGCGAGAATTGTCGAGTTCATGGAATTTTTGAGCCCGAGACCCGCCGAGGCGGGGAATCGAACCCTGGTCCACGGCTGATCTCAGATTCCGGGTCTGCCACCTCTAACCACTGAGCCACGCTTCTCCCTGACTATGACTGGAGATGCAGCAAATTGGGCAGTACCTCTGGTAAAATATGATGATTCTCTACTCTCTGACTGGGATTCATTCCGCCGTGAATTTGAAAGGGTATTTGATAGGAGAGCTACAACGTTCTCTGCAGATTGGGAGTTGTTGGAGCTCAAGCAGGGGAAACAGGATTTAGGGCCAGATGTAGGAAGCCTAATTCCGGTTGGTAACGGCCGGAATTAGGCAGTTCAGATATAGGTGGCTACATTTCAGATTCGGTAATTTACCGAATCTGTAATTTACCGAATCGGTAATTGAAGGAATCGGTAAATAACCGATTCCTTAAAATACCGAATCGGTAAATTACCGAATCTGAAATGTAGAGAGCACTCAAGTGAGTGCTTTTTACATTTAAGGATTTGTTATTTACCACCAACTTATAGTTGGTGGTAAATACAGAATACCTTATAAAAAGCAATTTTGTGCTTTTTATTCAATGCCAAGTGGCAGACACACATGTCCTTAGGGCATGTATGTGTGTCACATGTGCACACAAGCACCATTCAGGGGTGCAACAGGGTGTCAAAGTGACACTCTGGCACCCTTGAATGTTTTCCCCATTTTACCGAATCGGTATTTACCGATTCGGTAATTGCCATTCATTCCTATGGGCCTCCAGGCCCATAGGAATGAATGGCAATTACCGAATCGGTAAATACCGAATCTTACCGATTCGGTAATACTTACCCAATATTTAGCTACATAGCATTTACCGATTCTAGAATACCGAATCGCTAAAATTCGGTATTCTAGAATCGGTAAATGTACTTTACCTACATCTGGCCCTTTGTGGCTTACCTCACTAAATTCAATCGTCTAATAGCTGAAACTGCATGGACGGAGGAAAAGAAAATGTCGCTATATTATCAAGGTCTTTGGGATGAAATGAAGGATGTGATTGCCCAGATTGATCCACAGCCTACCACTTATACGGATTTAATGAATCTTACCTTAAGTTTGGACCATAGGCTAGCAGAAAGGCGGGGAGAGAGAACGTATACCCATTCTGAGAAGACAGAGAGAGGGACTAGAGCAACGGGGTCATCCTCCGAACAGCATTCAGAACCTATGGAAGAAGGAGCCATTAGGGCCCCATTGTCCCGAACAGAAAGAGAGAATCATAGAATGTTGGGTTTGTTTATGTATTGTGGGAAGAAGAGTCACTTCGTAAGGGACTGTCCCATTAAACCCAAGAAACAGGGTGTATACTATTCCAGTAAGAAAGTGGCCATTACTACGGTACCCACAATCCTTTCTGACAAACCTGACATGGGAGCAGTAGAACAATCACAAGTATCAGGTTTGCAGTTGCCTTCCTTGTCTGGTATAGAGTTGGGTACATCTGAATCACATATTGTACTATCCATGTTTCTGACGGATAGGTCAAGGACCCATCAAATAGGAGTAATGGTGGACTCAGGTGCCACCGGAAACTTTATTGATAGTGGATTAGTTCAGCGTTTGGAACTTCTGCGCGTTCCTAGAGGAACTCCAGAAAGAGTATTGGCGGTGGATGGGAAACCATTAAAATCAGGGCCCATCACCGAAGTAACTGAGGAACTGGAATTGGTCAGAAAAGGGGAGGACATGGACCATGTAGAAAAGATAGTTCTGAACATAATCGAGGCCCCTCAGTATGAGGTAATACTGGGTATGCCTTGGTTATGGAGACATAATCCCACAATTGATTGGACAAAAAAGACAGTGGGGTTTGAGTTAGAACAGTGTAGGTTGAACTGTAATCACACCCTTCAGAACCACGTATTGGCTTTGATACAGATTTACCATATTGCTACAGCAGCAGAAAAGGAGACGTTGCTCCCTGCAGAGTATGTGAAATACAGAGAGGTGTTTAGCGAGCTCAAGGCAGAAATTCTACCACCACACCGTGACTATGATTGTCAAATAGATTTGATTCCCGGGGCAATCATGCCATCATGTAGGGTGTATGCTTTATCAGAACCCGAGACGCAACATCTAAGAGAATACTTGGATCATTATGTAAATATAGGGTTTATTCGACCCTCTCGCTCCCCCGCAGCTTCGCCCCCTATTTTTCATTAAAAAATCCAATGGGGAATTGAGAACCTGCATTGACTTTAGGGTCTTGAACAAAAACACTGTCCGCAATCGATACCCTCTTCCACTCATCTCTGTCTTGCTAAATCAGGTGAGAGAGGCCGTCATCTACACCAGACTTGATTTAAGAGGAGCGTAGCATTTGGTCCGGATAAGAGAGGGGGATGAGTGGAAGACGGCTTTTAAAACACGCTATGGATTGTTTGAGTATTTGGTGATGCCGTTCGGGCTTTGTAATAGCCCGGCGGCATTCCAATTCTTTTTGAATGACGTGCTGAAGGAATATGTAGACAAAATAGTTGTTGTTTACATAGATGACATTTTGATTTATTCTAACAATCAGGAAACGCACGTCAGTCATGTATCCCAGATATTGCAAAGACTGCTGGAACATGGTTTGTTCTGCAAACTGAATACATGTGAGTTCCATGTAAAAGAGGTTGAGTTCTTGGGGGGAATGTTGAGCCCATCAGGTTTATGCATGGTGGAGAGAAATGTCATGGCTGTGCAAGAATGGCCGGTTCCAAGGAATGTGAGGGATGTGCAGTGCTTTTTGGGTTTCTCCAATTATTACCGGAGATTTATTTCTCACTTTTCTCAGCTAGTCTCTCCTTTCACTCGTCTTTTACGGAAAGGTATTCCTTTTTGTTGGACCATAGAGGCCATGGATGCATTTACCTACCTGAAAAAAGCGTTTACAATAGCACCTATTCTGCAACATCCACAAATCGAGGTGCCGTTTATTGTGGAGGCTGATGCCTCATATATAGCAGTGGGGGCTGTGCTATCTCAACATGAACGAAATACTGGACAACTACACCCTATAGCCTTCCTGTATAGGAAATTAAATCCAGCTGAAATTAACTACACAGTGGCAGAAAAAGAGTTGTTGGCCATAAAGAAGGCCTTCCAGGAGTGGAGGCATTACCTGTGGGGGGCTAAACATCCTGTAACGGTGTACACCGATCACAGAAACCTACAATACATGAAAACGGCCAGGTCTCTCAGCCAAAGGCAGATGCAGTGGATGCTTTTTTTTGCTGAGTTTGACTTTGTGGTTACCTTTCAGCCATTTCTGCAAACAGAAAGGCCGATTCTCTGTCTAGACAAGAAGGGGTTCCAGAGTCTAGAAAAAGCATTCCTGAATCCATCATTTCACCCGATAAGGTGGTATGTTCTGTCCAGTTGGATAAATTCTTGGATGAAGTTAAGGCACACAAAACCTTTGTTGGGTGGCAAGAATGGGCTGATCAGGACTCGCTTTGCACGCTCAAACATGGATTGCCTTTCATTAAAAAGATTGTACTTGCCCTCCTTGCCTTTAAGACTAAAAGTATTCAACTGGTGTCATGATTCATTAGTGGCAGGTCATCCGGGATGCACTAAAACCCTATAGCTGATACAAAGACAGTTCTGGTAGGAACGCATGGCCCAGGAAGTCAATCAATCAATCAATCAAGACACTTGTAGAGCGAGCTACTCACCCGTGAGGGTCTCAAGGCGCTGGGGGGGGGGGGGGGGGGGGGGGGGGAATGCCGCTACTGCTCGAAAAGCTAGGTCTTGAGGTGTTTCCTGAATGTGAGGTGGTCCTGGGTAAGACGTAGGTGGGCGGGGAGGGAGTTCCATGTCTTGGCCACCAGGTAGGAGAATGACCTTCCTCCGGCGGTGGTTCTGCGGATCTGTGGGACGGTGGCGAGGGCGAGGCTGGCGAAGCGGAGTTTGCGTGTTGGAGTGTAGAACGTGAGGCGGTTGTTGAGGTATTCGGGGCCTATGTCGTGGAGCACTTTGTGTGCGAAGGGTGAGGAGTCTGAACGTGATCCTTTTGCTGATGGGGAGCCAGTGCAGGTCTCTCAGGTGGGCTGATATGTGACTGCGGCAGGGTATGTCGAGAATGAGTCGTGCGGATGCGTTCTGTATGCGTTGGAGTCTTTTCTGAAGTTTGGTTGTGGTTTCTGCGTATAGGGCGTTCCCGTAGTCAAGTCGACTGGTGATGAGGGCCTGGGTGACCGTCTTTCTAGTTCCGGTAGGGATCCAGCAGAAGATCTTATGGAGCATGCGCAGGGTGTTGAAGCATGAAGATGAGATGGCGTTGACTTGCTTGGTCATCATGAGAGAGGAGTCCAGGATGAATCCCAGGTTGCGTGCGTGGTCAGTGGGTGTCGGTGCGGTGCCTAGTTCTGCGGGCCACCAGGAGTCGTCCCAGGCGGATGGGTATGGTCCGAGGATGAGGACCTCCGTCTTGTCTGAGTTCAGTTTCAGACGGCTGAGTTTCATCCATTCCGCGACGTTTTTCATTCCTTCCTGGAGGTTGAGTTTGGCAGTCAATCAATGGGTGACACAATGTGACACGTGTGCTCGGGCCAAGGGAGATCATTCTAAGGCAAAAGGTAAACTGGTTACTTTGCCTACGCCGTCTCAGCCATGGCAAACCATAAGCATGGATTTTGTTTTAGGGCTTCCTTTAGATCAAGGTTGTGATGCCATTATGGTGGTAGTGGACAGCCTCACTAAAATGGGCCACTTCGTCCCTTGCAAAAAACCTAACCACTGCAGGACAACCTGCTCAATTGCTACTTTCACATGTGGTCAGATTGCATGGACTTCCGAGAGTGATCGTGTCGGACAGGGGGCCGCAATTTATTTCAAACTTCTGGAAGATGTGGTGTAAGGCCCTTCAAGTAGAATAAGAAGTTCGAAAGATTTTGGACTCTAAGTTCGGAAGTGGTCATCTGTGGTACCTCATCGCCTGGAAGGGTTATGCCGCGGAGGATGACTCATGGGAACCGCCGTCCAATGTCCATGCACCTAGGGCGGTGCGCTTGTTCCATGCTCGCAATCCGGCGAGCCTGGCTCTAGGAGGCGCTTGGGTGGAGGGCATACTGTCAGGCGCTGAACCTAGGCGCCTACCAATCCTGTGGAAGAAGAACTACATCTCCCAGGTACGCCGCCGTAGGAAATGGGCGGGGCGTTTTCGTCATCTCGCAGCAAGCGCAAGCAGTCTACGCGCGTAATTCTGGCCTTTGCTGTTTGTCGTGAGGATTCACGTCTTCCTGATTCCCAGCGTCCTTGGAGGTTGTGAGGCGTCTCCTCGGTTGGCCGCCTATGATTCTGAAACTCGCACTGAGGTAAGCGCTTCCAAACCTAGACTTTTGTTTCTCTGCTCCTCCCGGCTGAGTTACTGGTGTAACGTAACCGCGCTGATGCAAGTGCATCGGGGGCAGAGAGTTCTTCAGTTCCTGAACTCGCGCTGAGGTAGCGCTTCCAATTTGGTGGCTGCTTGGATCTCTGTCCCTCCGGTGGCTCGCAAGGCTCCTCCTTGTTGGCTACATCTGTGTCTGAAGTCGCGCTAGGCAAGTGCTTCGCGGGGCTGTGAGATCGTTTGAAGAATCGTGCTGAAGTAAGCGCTGTTGGTTTTATGGATTTTCTCAGAACTTGTTACATCAAAGGGAATAAAGAGATGGCACTGAGGTAAGTGCTATCCTTCCCCTGAACCCTGGTTTTGCTTTCTTTGGATTTAAGGATTCTACTTTTCTATGATTTCAAGACTGTGCTTTCCACTCAGTGCTTCCTGGGATACATTCTTATGGAATATTTCTGGAATTGCTCATTGATGCTACGTTGCTGTGGAGTTATTGAGGTTATTATCATTGGAACTCTATACCTTTCTTTTCTTCGAAGAGTGAAAGGAATGTCTTTGGGTATGTATGGTGAAGTACGTTCTTGTTTTGGATGTTGGATTTGTATGTTGGCAGTTTGACCTCATATATGCTTTATTGTTGTAGGTATGCAACGGTACAATTGGAGAGGAGTATCTCTGATTTGATATACAGGAGTACAGCGACATTCCCGCAAGGTTCGCAGGTAACAGGCAGTTATAGTGAGATTATATGAGTGTAGTCTATGTACTAGAATTGGTGTTTAACCTTCTATTCTTTTGTTACAGGTCCTCATCCCCGCTGTTCCTACCCTAATTCCTTTCCCTCACCTGATTGCCTAATACTCTGTGTAGCATTATTCAGACTTGGGGACGTCAGGAGGTGGACCCCTTTGTGCATCACTCGAATCCTAAGGAGTCACCGCGGATCTTACAATTACTACCAACATCACCCAAACTACCACCACCAACTCCAAACTATCACTACCATCGCACTACTTCCACCATCACCGCCAACATTACCAATACTATTTCCATCACCACCTCCACTTCTATCATTACTACCAACGCCACCACTCCAATACCAAACTATCACCATCATCATTAGTACTCCATCATCATCACTACCACAATCACTACGACCACCATAACTATTAACACTACTGCCACTATGAGAGCAATCATTAAAAAGTAATTAAACCCCCACAAAATCTAAAGTTGTAGTCTGCAGGAGTTTGCAGAGTCCCCGAGAGCTCATACCAAACCCTGGCCTCTGAACTTGGAAGGAGCACAGCCACCAACCACCGCTCCCTCCTCGTGCCATGCTACCCTTACTCCACTAGTGGTACCCACTGCAATGCCTATGAAAACATACAGAAAGTCCTCTTCTTGCAGATACAAATTCCTAAAAAAAGATGCAGGAGGTTGACAAAATGGACCCTCAAAAAAGAAGTATCGCTGCTTCCATATATGTGCCACATCTTAACTTTACACCATCAGACACTAACCAGAAAATAAGAACCTGTTCTAAATGTCTTTTAGAAGGGGATGATTAGAAGCGGCTGCTTTGTAGCACTTGAGGGTTAGCAGGAATCCACCAGTGCTTGCGCAGAGTGCTGCCCACTGAGGTCACCTTCTCACACTGTCCATCAATGCTGGTTCCTCCCTCTGTCTCCCAGTGATGGTTCCTAACACTGTCTCCCAGTGCTGGCTCTTCACTCTGTCTTCCAGTGCTGGTTTCTCAATCTGTTAAAGAAAAAATGAAAACACACAGTGGAGAAAAGCTGAAAGAAAATTGAACGATGGAAGAATTAAGGAAAACATGGAATGAAAAAGAGGAGAAAATGGGAAGTGAATGAATAAAAAACAATGAGTCATGGAAAGAATTATGTAAATAAAGGTGGAAATTAAATGAGAACAAAGAAAAATAAAGGGAAGACATGTAGAAGGAAATAAATAAAAAATCTGGAAACAAAGAATGAAAAGAGGAAAAAGAAACGTAAAGAAAAATAAATTAGGGCAAATAATAGTCAGAACGTGAGGCAAAGAGGAAAGGCAAAAAGGCAAAGTAAGAAACTCTCATATGGAATGATGGGTCAATTGTGCTCCCATTGATTGTCCCCTCAGTGCCATTTGGGGTATGGGTCAATGTTGGAGGTATTTTAGTTTTCTGGCTTCTCCCTGTGAAACATCAAACACGGTTGACTATAAAAAGCCAAACCGTTAGCTTTGTCACTACTGCTTAGACGAGAAATGAAGAACAGAGGAAGGATATCAGCTATGATCTCAATTACTGAAAGGTGGTGAGGGCTATTTAAGAGGTGCAGGCTGTGAAAAGTAAATTCCGAATGAGATAAGCGTGTGCATATTACTTTTCGATCTGTAGGTGGCAGTCTAGTCACAAAGTTCAGACATTAAAATACACGGATGCTCTCAGAGTTTTGTCATTGGATCCGATTCACCGCTGAACTGAGTTGTGTTCACAAATATACCCAAGAACACGGTTGGCAGCGGCTGCAGGCAGACCATCTAAATACCGAAAATGGCGTCTAGTGATAGGGCCAGGAAAACGGCTGTCTCTCTTACTTAGAACAACTTCGTTTATGTTCACAGATCTGTATAATGCTGTTACTGTATTTCCAGGCGAAAAGCTGAAAAAAATGTCACAGGTATAAGTTTTCTTTTGATCACCTGCTTTGTAGATTTCCTTATTGAGTTTGCAGAGATGGTCGTCCAACACCTCAATGCCTATGTCTCTGTGGAGGTCGCTATTGTCTGTGAAGCTAAAAGCACTTGTGCTCTCCGCAGGGCCTCGTTTTGAAGTTTTTGCAGAGATTTTCGAGACTTCTGGCAACTGTTCTTACCCAGGGATTCATTTGAGATTGTAGGGCAGTTAGTTGTGCTGATTGATATCACCTTGCTCCGCGCAGGCATTGACTTCGTCCACCGGAACTTACCACAAGGCAGCAATCAATACTCCCAGCTTGATTGATGGTCAGTGCCCTCAATGTGGTCTCTCCAGCTGAGTTTGGAGTCGAGTGTCATGCCTGGGTAGGAGCTGCTGTTTTCCCACTTTATTTCTGCTCCATTGAGGCGGGTCTGTGGAAGCTCTTTAATTTTTTTCTGGTGATTAATGTTGCAGTGGTTTTGCTTGTGTTGAGGTTTATCTGCCAGTCACTGTACCATTTAGAGAGTGTACTTAAGGCAGTGCTAGACTGGCCTGCTGGGCACCAGGCATTTCGGTGGGCTGGCAGGGTGCAGGCCAGTTTCACTGCTGGTGGGAGACAGTTTTGATGCTGGGGACCTACTAACCATGTTCTCAATTGCAGCACTTCTAAATAAACAATTCAAACACAAATGGTTGTAAAGTATGCTTTAAGCACGCTTAAAAGCCATTTGTTTTTTTAATTGTTTATTTACAAGCGCTGCAAGTAGGAACATGGCCAGCATGTCCTCAGCAACAAAACCAACCCCCACAGCAGTGATTTATAGTACGGCAATTTGCAGGATCCCTCAGCCGTTTCCTGGACCTAGGAAATACAATGACTTTTGCTCCTTTCCAAACCATTTGGTAGTAGTGGTACTGCATACATGTGTTGAATATCTCAGCAAGATGACCCATCACTGCATTTAGGAGCATCTTGATAGCCAAGTTAGTTATTCCATCTCATCCTGTTGCCTCAGTACTCCATCCCTTGAGTATTCCCTAATGTTTTTAGCTTATCATTAAGGAAAGTGTTCCGAGAGGTGGTTGGCATCTTCTTGTTTACTTATGTTGTGTGTTGTCAGGCCTGATTGTTGTTATGTTATGTTATGTTATTTGATACGTAAAGCACACTATCACCCGCAAGGGTATCCGGGCACGGAGCAGGAGTGTGTGTCTAGCCCTGCCTATGAAAGGCTGATAATTGAAACGCCAGGTCTTCAGCTTCTTGCAGAAATCAAGAAGGGAGGAAGAGGCTGTGATACGGAGTGGGAGGATGTTTCGCAACTTTAGGAGTGATGTAAGAGAACCCCTGTGCTCTTGATCTGGTTCTGTTTATGTATGGGATGTGTGCGAGCAGGATTCCTGCTGAACGGAGTTGTCTGGGTGGTTGGTGGAAAGGGATGTGACGGTTCAGGTAGGTGGGGCCTAAGTTGTGCAGTGCCTTGAATATGTGTGCAAGGGGTTTAAAATAAGCATTTTTGTGTATCAGGAGCCAGTGGACCTCCCTGAGGTGTGGTGTGCTGTGAGTTCTGTGTGGGAGGTTGAGGATGAATCATTTGGCTTCCTAGTTCTGATTAGGTTTGAAAGATGATTCTGGTGATTCAGCGAGGACCTCAGCTTTGTCCCTGTTGCTGCAAGCTATGTGAGTCTAGCCTTGTATTGGAGGGTTTGGCTCGTTTTTGCCCATCAAACAATGGGCCATTCTCCAGTGGAAGTTGTCTGATCATGCAGGTTAGCTTTATCAGCTTCCCATGTTTACCTTTATGCTGCCTTACTATCTTCTTCAGCTACTTTGTAAGCATGTTGTACTTCTTCAGGGTTGAACCTGTTGAACAATGTATTCTCTCTTCCATAACGACAATAAAACAGAACAAGTATTTGCAATGCAATAGGTCTCGCATTAGGAAAGTTTGAGCTATCGGTGTTGTAAATGACAAATTTCTTATTTATGTGTTGGTTTTGAAAATAGCGAAATTAATAGCTTTGTCATTTACAATGCCAATAGTTATAACTTTCGCAAATGTGATACCTATAGCATTTGTAATGCAATATGTGTTGTATTTACGTGACTTAGATGTATTGATATTACAAATAACTATGGCTTTTATTTTTTTAAATAATAATACTTAAATAAAAGTTATTGTAATTTATAATGGCAAGAGCATAAACTTTTGTAAATTGTGAAGATTATGTTCAGTGTATTTTATTGTGACGAAAATCCAAGAACAGAAGTGAAATATTAACATTTTTTTGTGACATTTGTAATAAAGCTTAAATCATTGAGAGAACATATTTGAACCAGTTGTTGTTGAATGATTGCACAGATTGATGCTGTGGTGGCGCTGAGTGATGTTGTGGTGGCGGCGAGTGATGCTGTGGCATTCAGTGATGCTGTGGTAGCGCATAATGATGTTGTGGTGCTCCTGAGTGATGCTGTGGTGGTGCGATAGATAGAGTGAGTGCAATAGATAGATCGAGGGAGGGCGATAGATAGATAGAGTGAGGGCAATAGATAGATAGATAGCCTGAGGGCAATAGATAGATAGATAGAGAGATAAGATAGATAGATAGAGGGAGGGCGATAGATAGATAGAGTGAGGGCAATAGATAGATAGATAGATAGATAGAGTGAGGGCGATAGATAGATAGATAGATAGATAGATAAGATCGATAGATAGAGTGAGGACGATAGATAGAGAGATAGCCTAAGGGCAATAGATAGACTGAGGGCAATAGATATATAGAGTGAGGATGATAGAGTGAGAGCGATAGATAGATATATAGAGTGAGTGTGATAGATAGATTGATGGTTGTGTGTGTGATTGTGGTGTGGTTGTGTGTGTGGTTGTGGTTGTGAGTGTGTATGTGTGATTGTGTGTGTGTGATTGTGTCTGTGTGGTTGTGTGAGTGTGGTTGTGTGTGTGGGGTTGTGTGTTTGGGGGGTTGTGTGTTTGGGGGGTTGTGTTTGTGTGGGGGTTGTGTGTGGGGGGGGTTGTGTGTGTGGTTGTGTGTGGGGGGTTGTGTGTGTTGGGGGTTGTGTGTGGGGGTGGAGGGGTTGTGTGTGTGGGGTTGTGTGTGTATGGAGGGGTTGTGTGTGTGGGTTGTTGTGGGTGTGGGGGGGTATGTGTGTGGGGTTGTGTGTGTGGGGTTGTGTGTGGGGGGTTGTATGTGTGGGGTTGTGTGTGGGGGGCAGTGTGTGAGGGAGCAGTGTGTGAGGGAGCAGTGTGTGAGGGGGCAGTGTGTGAGGGGCAGTATGTGAGGGCAGTGTGTGAGGGGCTGTGCGTGAGGGGGAATGTGTGAGGGGGTAGTGTGTGGGGGGGCAGTGTGTGAGGGGGCAGTGTGTGAGGGGGCAGTGTGTGAGGGGGCAGTGTGTGAGAGGGTGCAGAGTGTGAGAGGGTGCAGGGGTGCGGGGTGTGAGAAGGTGCGGGGTGTGTGAGGGTGCAATGTGTGTGGTCTAAAGTAGTCTGAGTGCGCAATGTGTGAGTGCGCAGTGAGTGCGCAGTCTGTGAGTGCGCAGTCTGTAAGTGCGCAGTCTGTGAGAGTGCAGCCTGTGAGTGCGCAGTCTGTGAATGCGCAGTCTGTGAATGCGCAGTCTGTGAGTGCGCAGTCTGTGTGCAGTGTATGAGTGGTCTGTGTGAGTGGTCTGTGTGAGGGGGCAGTGTGTGAGGGGGCAGTGTGTGAGGGGGCAGTGTGTGAGGGGGCACGGGGTGAGGGGGCAGTGTGTGAGGGAGCAGTGTGTGGGGGCTAATGTGTGAGGGGGCAGTGCAAGAGGGGGCAGTGTGTGAGGGCGCAGTGTAATGAGAGTGTGTGAAGGTGCAGGGTGTGATTGTGCAGTGTGTGTGCCCTAAAGTAGTGTGAGTGAGAAGTGTGAGAGTGCGCAGTGTGTGAGGGGTCACTGTGTCAGGGGGCAGTGTGTGAGGGGGCAATGTGTGAGGGGGCTGTGTTTGAGGGGGCAGTGTGTGAGGGGGCAGTTTGTGAGGGGGCAATGTGTGAGGTGGCAGTGTGTGAGGGGGCAGTGTGTGAGGGGGCAGTGTGTGAGTTGGCAGTGTGTGAGTTGGCAGTGTGTGAGGGGGCAGTGTGTGAGGGGGCAGTGTGTGAGGGGCAGTGTGTGAGGGGGCAGTGTGTGAGGGGGCAGTGTAATGAGAGTGGGTGAGGGTGTGAGGTGTGTGATGGTGTGGGGTGTGAGGGTGCAGTGTGTGTGGCCTAAAGTAGTGTGAGTGTGCAATGTGTGAGGGGGCAGTGTGTGAGTGGGCAGTGTCTGAGGGGGCAGTGTGTGAGTGGTCTGTGTGAGGGGGCAATGTGTGAGGGGGCAGTGTGTAAGGGCACAGTGTAATGAGAGTGTGTGAGGGTGCGAGGTGTGCGAGGGTGCGGGGTTTGAGGGTGCAGTGTGTGTGCCCTAAAGTAGTGTGAGTGAGCAATGTGTGAGTGTGCAGTGTGTGAGTGGGCAGTGTGTGAGGGGGCAGTGTGTGAGTGGCCTGTGTGAGGGGGCAATGTGTGAGGGGCAGTTTGTAAGGGCACAGTGTAATGAGAGTGTGTGAGGGTACGAGGTGTGCGAGGGTGCGGGGTTTGACGGTGTAGTGTGTGTGGCCTAAAGGAGTGTGAGTGAGCAATGTGTGAGTGCGCAGTGTGTGAGGGGTCACTGTGTGAGGGGGCAGTGGCAATAGCTTAAACTTTTGTAAATAACTTTTGTGAAGATTATGTTCAGTGTATTTTATTGTGACGAAAATCCAAGAACAGAAGTGAAATATTAACATCTTTTTGTGACATTTGTAATAAAGCTTGAAACATTGAGAGAACATATTTGAACCAGTTGTTGTTGAATGGTTGCACAGATTGATGCTGTGGTGGCGCTTAGTGATGTTGTGGTGGCGACGAGTGATGCTGTGGCATTCAGTGATGCAGTGGTAGCGCATAGTGATGTTGTGGTGCCCCTGAGTGATGCTGTGGTGCTGCTGAGTGATGCTGTGGTGATGAGATAGATAGAGTCAGGGCGATAGATAGATAGATGGAGGGCAACAGATGGATAGAGGGAGGGCGATAGATAGTGTGAGGGCGATAGATAGATAGACAGATAGATAGATAGAGTGAGGGCAATCGATAGATAGATAAAGCACACAGACACACCCTCTCCATAAACTAACATGAAGCATGAGAATAGGCTGCCTGTCGAATGACATTAAACCCAGCACACCCAACATCATACATACAGTTTGATTAACAGCCTAGGGTTTGATTGGTCCTTGTGTAGTTAGTGTGATGCATGGCCTAGAATGAATGCCCTGATCAGTGCACCACCCTGTCACTAGGAAAACAAGCTTCTGATGCATATTTCGTCCGTGGCTTTGCTCTGACAGTGAGGGTGATAGATAGATAGATAGATAGATAGATAGATGGATAGATAGATAGATAGATAGATAGATAGATAGATAGATAGATAGATAGATAGATAGATAGATAGATAGATAGATAGATAGATAGATAGATAGATAGATAGATAGATAGATAGATAGATAGATAGATAGATAGATAGAGTGAGGGCGATAGATATAGTGAGGGCGAAAGATAGATAGATAGAGTGAGGAAGATAGATAGATAGATAGATAGATAGATAGATAGATAGATAGATAGATAGATAGAT